>NW_019942871.1:326336-326560 GCF_002910315.2 Salvelinus sp. IW2-2015 | reverse complement strand
CCCTGCCTGTTTCATTACACTGGGGTCAGAAGTTGGATCACTCTCCCTTCCTGTTTCATTACACTGGGGTCAGAAGTTGGATCACTCTCCCTGCCTGTTTCATTACACTGGGGTCAGAAGTTGGATGACTCTCCCTTCCTGTTTCATTACACTGGGGTCAGAAGTTGGATCACTCTCCCTGCCTGTTTCATTACACTGGGGTCAGAAGTTGGATCACTCTCCCT
>NW_019942871.1:255469-324024 GCF_002910315.2 Salvelinus sp. IW2-2015 | reverse complement strand
CGGGGGTGATACAGCCCGACAGGATGCTCTCAATTGTGCATTTGTAAAAGTTGTTGAGGGTCTTAGGGCCAAGACAAATTTCTTCAGCCTCCTGAGGTTGAAGAGGCGCTGTTGCACCTTCTTCACAACACTGTCTGTGTGGGTAGACCATTTCAGATTGTCAGTGATGTGTACGCAGAGGAACTTGAAGCTTTTCACCTTCTCCACTGCGGCCCAGTCGATATGGATAGAGGCATGCTCCCTCTGCTGTTTCCTGAAGTCCACGATCAGCTCCTTCGTTTTGTTGACATGTAGGAAGAGGTTATTTTCCAGGCACCACTCTGCCAGGGCCCTCACCTCCTCCATGTTCACACCAGTTCAGTAACAGTTACAGATTGAAGTGCACTGCCCTGTGCATTTAACCTTGCTTGCCCCTTACTAATTTTCCCTCAATAGCTATCAAAGCCAGGTTAGGAACAAGGAGTGGGCAGGTGGGTGGGGACAGGCAGACAGACAAACAGACTAGGAAAGAAGAGAGAGTTAGCTCTATATCATAGGTTCCAGGATTTATTTTACACAGGATATAATAATGTAATGACCTGACTGAATCATAAAGGAACAATTGTCCAGACAAGGATGAGTTTACGAATTGACGGTTTATTAACCCAACTTTACACAGGCTACTGTTTGTCCGTAGCCCACACCAAATTAATGAAAGATACCCACAAGCCAACCCGTGACCTTCTCTTGTGAAACCCAGACGTAAGAGAAGAACAATGGCTAAACCTGGTCTTATACTTCCAATGCTCCATCCCCTGCCCAACCCCGCTTCACGCCACTCCACCAACCACCAGGTAGCCCGGCATCAGAACATCCAGGTCCCGTGATTGGCAGGTAGCAGGTTGATTGGCATGTCGGACCCCGCGAACACTGGTAATACGACAACCCAATCATAGCCTAACACATAACACACCGCTGTCTGTGTGCGGTCGCTACAAATATAATAAAAATATATAGCTATCATATAGAATATAATATCATATTTAGGTAAGGGTCTATCCCAGGTTGGAGGATGGATCCAATAATTATCACCATATTTGCGAATGCTAGCTAGATCTATGTCCACAGTTTGAGTTGGCAGTCAAAATTATGTGGGCCTGCTTGTCCAAAGATGTTTTAGTATGAAAACTCTGTGCTTTGTCTGTCCCTTACACAAGAAGACGCATAACCTTGCATTGTGGTGTGCACTACTGCCGCGTCCTTCCTCGTATCCTAGTAACCAAGGAATAGCTCAGTCAAGGTATTCAAGCAAAATAATGAAATACAATAAGACACAAGTACATGCTTATTATGGATCCTTTCATACAACTTTTAAAGTTTAACATCGTTTTACATCCATCAAATGTAAAAGATAAATAAAAAATGATTAGCTTAATTTTTCTTAAAACCATGTATTCTTACCCCCTACAGAAGAATGAAATGATCCAAAAGTGATATCCGGTAACAAACTTCGCGCTTTGAGTTTGAGTTCGAGGGGGATTTGAAGGTAAAACAGCGCTTTTTAATAATATGTATTTTATATATAAAGCAATTTAACTAGTTCGTGATATAGTTACAGTTAGTTTCTGGATTCTTGCATGTATAACCTGTTTATCTGTTTATGGGAATTGGCTGTCTGGTTTTATGATTGAACTTGCATGGACCGTACAGTTGGTCTGCACAGCTTGCTTCTGTCAGTAAAACAGTTAAAGTTAGCGTTACCTAGCAAAATAGCTAGCAGTTAGCGACCTAGTTAACTAGCTAAATGCAAATGCCATTTACTAGTTTCAACCTATACAAATGTGATTCACCCCCTGCAAGTGACCAACCACTTTTCCCTAACTTGAGAATCTTCTGTGCAGATGGAAAACTTCATCCTGTATGAGGAAATTGGAACAGGACGCAAGTCAGTGGTTTATAAGGGGAGGAGGAAAGGAAGCACAATTTTGTTGCAATTATTTCAGTGACAAGTCAAAAAGACATGAAATTACAAACCAACGTAAGTATCCAGCATCACTTCCTAGTAGTACACACATCCCTTTCAACTGGGTTTACTTAGTAACATTTTACAAGCATTTTGCTACACCCGCCAATAACATCTGCTAAACGGGTATGCGACCAATACAAATTGTATTTGAACACTGACTGAGCCCATGGTGCATCCACAGTACGGCGCTAACTCATGACATAAACATGAGAATGTGGTAAACCTACGTGGTATGAAACCCAGCAGCCATCTTTTTGCTTGTAGTGGCCCTGGTATGGAAACTGCACCACCCGCAACCGCAGGGCTCTCCAGAGGGTGGTGCGGTCTGCCCAACACACACTGCCTGCCCTCCAGGACACCTACAGCACCCGACGTCACAGGAAGGCCAAAAAGATCATCAAGGACATCAACCACTGAGCCATGGCCGGTTCACCCCGCTATCATCCAGAAGGCGAGGTCAGTACAGGTGCATCAAAGCTGGGACCGAGAGACTGAAAAACAGCTTCTATCTCAAGGCCATCAAGACGGTTAAATAGCCATCACTAGCCGGCTACTCAACCCTGCACCTTAGAGGCTGCTGCTCCATATACATAGACATGGAATCACTGGTCACTTTAATAATGGAACACTAGTCACTTTAATAATGTTTACATACTGCTTTACTCATTTCGTATGTATATACTGTATTCAATTCTACTGTATTTTAGTCAATGCCACTCCAACTTTGCTCATCATAATACTGATAGATTTCTTAATTCCATTATTTTACTTTTAGATTTGTGTGTATTGTTGTGAATTGTTAGATACTACTGCACTGTTGAAGCTAGGAACACAAGCATTTAGCTACACCCACAATAACATCTACTAAATATGGGTATGTGACCAATAAAAATGGATTTTGAAGACATTAAGTGAAGCTTGTTGTCGGGCAGAGCAAGTAGATAAAGGTCAGATGTTCTTTTGAGTGGTCAAAGGGCCTTTTATTGTCTGGTGTTTTCAGACGTCCCACATACAGTAGGCATAATCTCGCTCCTCTCTTTCTCGGTGTGTGTGTGTGTGTGTGTGTGCGTGCGTGCGTGCGTGTGAGAAAGAGAGAGAGAGAGCATGCACATGCTTGCGTTTGTGACGGATACAGATCAATGAAATCAAAATATTGTCACATGCATACAGTCTATTGTCAGGTGCCACTGCCAACAAGGCTTGACAGTAGCTAACATGCTCTAGCATGCTCCAGATAGGGCCTACGCTACTCTATGGTTGAACTCGATACGCTACTCTATGGTTGACCTCTGTACGCTACTCTATGGTTGACCTCTGTACGCTACTCTATGGTTGACCTCTGTACGCTACTCTTATTGTGACCTCTGTACGCTACTCTATGGTTGACCTCTGTACGCTACTCTATGTGTTGACCTCTGTACGCTACTCTATGGTTGACCTCTGTACGCTACTCTATGGTTGACCTCTGTACGCTACTCTATGGTTGACCTCTGTACGCTACTCATGGTTGACCTCTGTACGCTACTCTATGGTTGACCTCTGTACGCTACTCTATGGTTGACCTCTGTACGCTACTCTATGGTTGACCTCTGTACGCTACTCTATGGTTGACCTCTGTACGCTACTCTATGGTTGACCTCTGTACGCTACTCTATGGTTGACCTCTGTACGCCTACTCTATGGTTGACCTCTGTACGCTACTCTATGGTTGACCTCTCGTACGCTTGTAACGCTCGTCCTCCTCCTCGTCTGAGATGAGCAAGGATCGGACCAATATGTAGCGTAGTGTGAATACATCTTGATTTATTTGTGAAAGAGAACACGAACAAACACTTGATAAACTATAAAAACAATAAACGACGTTAACAGACCTGAACTTGTGAACATATAACATGAACGCACGAACAGGAAGGAACACACGAATGAAATGAACGAAACGAACGAAACCAGTCCCGTGTGGCACAAACACTGACACAGGAACAATCACCCACAAACAAACAGTGAGAACAGCCTACCTTAATATGGTTCTCAATCAGAGGAAACGTAAAACACCTGCCCCTGATTGAAACCATATCAGGCTAATTGAAAATGAACCCAACATAGAAACACATAACATAGAATGCCCACCCAGCTCACGTCCTGACCAACTAAACAAAGACAAAACAAAGGAAATAAGGTCAGGAACGTGACAACGCTACTCTATGGTTGACCTCTGTACTACTCTATGGTTGACCTCTGTACGCTACTCTATGGTTGACCTCTGTACGCTACTCTATGGTTGACCTCTGTACGCTACTCTATGGTTGACCTCTGTATGCTACTCTATGGTTGACCCCTGTGTGTGTGAGAACGTGAGTATGAGTGTGTGTGTGTTTGTGGGTGACATAAGAAGTTATGATCTATTCTTTTCTACTCTGTCTTCAAGGTCTAGCCTGGTCACATACTATACAGATGGAATGTAGTAGTGTACTTTAATAGGCCTACCATTTGACAGAATTAGTCTGTAGCCGCCTCCCTTCACACTAGCACCTAACCCATTCATAGATGCTAACTGCTTTAGCGCCTGTTGACGATATTATCTTCTGGTCGGGGGAGTTTTGTTAAGATCCCTTGACGCTCGATAGAACATATGGAACATATTTTTCCTATCAGCGAGAAATAATAATGATAATAATAATAAAGGTTAAATTACTACACACCTTTATAAGGTTAGGGTTATTTTATTAGTTTGTTAGCACAGTGCCCAAAGAAGGGCCAGATGTATACAGAATCGTGTCGTTTGCGTAGAGGTGGATCAGAGAATCACCATTACCAGACATCATTGATATATACAGAGAAAAGAGTCGGCCCGGAATTGAACCCTGTGGCACCCCCATAGAGACTGCCAGAGGTCTGGAGAACAGGCCCTCCGATTTGACACACTGAACTCTATCTGAAAAGTAGTTGACGAACCAGGCGAGGCAGTCATTTGAGAAGCCAAGGCTATTGAGTCTGCTGATAAGAATGCGGTGATTGACAGAGTCAAAGGCCTTGGCCAGGTCGATGAAGACGGCCGCACAGTACTGTCTTTTATCGATGGCGATTAGGATATCGTTTAGGACCTTGAGCGTGGCTGAGGTGCACCCATGACCAGCTCAGAACCCAGATTGCATAGTGGAGAAGGTACGGTGAGATTCGAAATGGTCGGTGATCTTGGCTTTTGAAGATTTTAGAAAGGCGGGGCAGGATGGATATGGGTCTATAACAGTTTGGGTCTAGAGTGCTTTCCAATCTTTGGGGATCTCAAACAACACGAAAGAGAGGTTGAATAGGCTAGTAATAGCAGTTGCAACAATTTCGGCAGATAATTTTAGAAAGAGAGGGTCCAGATTGTCTAGCCCAGCTGATGTCTAGAGATCCAGATTTTGCAGCTCTTTCAGAACATCAGCTGTCTGGATTTGGGTGTAGGAGAAGGGGGGCCTTGGGCAAGTTGCTGCAGGGGGTGCTGAGATATTGGCCGGGGGTAGAGGTAGCCAGGTGGAAAGCATGGCCAGCCGTAGAAAAATGCTTATTGAAGTGATCGATTATCTTAGATTTATCGATGGTGACAATGTTTCCTATCCTCAGTGCAGTGGGCAGCTGGGAGGAGGTGCTCTTATTCTCTATGGACTTTACAGTGTCCCAAAACATAGTGTTTCCACACAACCATATCTCCATGTCGGCCACCTGTGCTAATTAGTTATCTAGCGTGTCTTCCTGACAACTGTGTGTAAATGGAACTATGGAGAAAGTGTAGTTCGTCAACTGGC
The DNA here is from genome assembly GCF_002910315.2 of Salvelinus sp. IW2-2015. NCBI lineage: Eukaryota > Metazoa > Chordata > Actinopteri > Salmoniformes > Salmonidae > Salvelinus > Salvelinus sp. IW2-2015. The sequence continues at coordinate 318,231 of NW_019942871.1, read as the reverse complement.
ACACACACAGCTTATGGATCTGTGCAGTAGGCTAAGTGTATCGTTTTTATTTGAAATATTATTTCTCACTGATATGAAAGATAAGGAGCATATGTTTTGAAAAACGTTTTGCAAGTGATGATTATTGATGCTTCTAAACGTTAAAGCACATTGTCGGGAATTGTAGTTCACACACATCCAACAATGTGCGAAACTAACTGATGAAAACCCCTACAGATAATAGGGGTTTTCAAGAGCTATAGCACCCTCCAGCTGTGAGGAGAGGGATGTCATCATGTTCGATGCGTTCAAGCGGAATGTGACACCGGTAGCGATCAGCGTGGATTTTGGACACACTCACACCCGGCTTTCTCTACAACATTTCAACGTCATGAAATCTACTCGAATCCGATTCTGTGTTATAGTACTGCACTCTTATTATTTTTTCGCCATAACTTGGAGGCTTCTCTGAGACAGTGTAAGCTAAACGCTGATGCTGAACGAACCAAGAAAACGAAACATAGCATTCTGCCGGCGCTACTTTTCTTTCATCCATAGGCTACATTTGCTTCAGAAGTTTTCTCCCCAAATGTAAGCGACGGCGAAGGTATTTTTGTACGTTTCTTTGGTTGTTCATGCACTTTTACTTTTTGTGCTATTTAGTATTTTTCTCTACAAAACAGACCAACAGTTCCATGGACAATATTTTAGAAAAGCGGGTGGTCTCCATTACGGAATACAATTGGCGACTGAATGAATTGAGGCCACACACAGAAAGGGAACAGTTGATTCGGCTGTACGAACTGAAATAATTCGTATTCTTTGCCGCTATTCACGTGGTAAGTGTCATCACAGTTCATTGAGTATCGACTGCCTACAATTGGAAACATTGTGTCAATGTAAATAAATACTGATTATTATGTAGCATATGCACACCTTGTGTTACACCCCTACCTCATTTGCACACACTGTATATAGACTTTTTCTACTGTATTATTGACTGTATGTTTGTTTATTCCATGTGTAACTCTGTGTTGTTGTATGTGTCGAACTGCTTTGCTTTATCTTGGCCAGGTCGCAGTTGTAAATGAGAACTTGTTCTCAACTAGCCTACCTGGTTTAATAAAGATGAAATAAAATAAATAGTTCACTGACCGACATTTTGACAGGTTACTTTGTGCACGAGAGTGCCCCAGGATCTGGATTAGTAGAATGTGATGTGACATTCTGATTCCATTTCTCTCCCTCTAGATGCAAAATCGAAGCCGTGTGTCTAGAGGCAGGGTTTAATAAGCTTTCTTATACAAAGCAGATTGTGATTCGATTACATTAAAGCTTTCTTAACGTTAAACTGAACCAAACACTTAGGCCTAATGGCTTGCTGTCTTCAAGGTATATTTGGTCAGTTTTTCATGCAGTGGCTGGTGGACTGGGAGTCTTCTTCTTGAGGGCCACGATGGACTATAAATGAAGCAATCGAGAAGGCACATGATCTGCCTGGAAACATACTCCATAACAAATTCCCTATTAGTCAGTTTCATTCCAAAAATACTTTTTAACATTTTGTTTGTATCACAATGACACCTTCCTTTTATTTCCATTATATGAGCAGTGAGGTAATGGATCTTAACCTGCTGAATAGCCTAACACATGTTGGTTAACTTTGTTCCTTTCATGTCTCCAGATGTGCAAGCTTTCCACATTGCTGGCTATGTTTGACCAGAAACATAGGCCACCATCCCAGACTTTAATAGCAGAGATACTGAGGCCACCTGGACTATTTACATTGACACCCCTCCCCCTTTGTTTTTACACTGCTGCTACTCGCTGTTTATTATCTATGCATAGTCATTTTACCCCTACCTACATGTACAAATTACCTCAACTAACTCGTTATTCTTATTTTATTGTTACTTTTTATTTTATTTTTTTAACTTTAGTTTATTTAGTAAATGTTTTCTTAACCAACAATGCAGTTCAAGAATTAGAGTTAAGGGCTTGTAAGTAAGCATTTCACGGTAAGGTCTACCTACACCTGTTGAATTCGTCACATGTGACAAATAACATTTTATTTTATTTTGCTCTTAGCTGTTCTCAACTACACACACACACACATCGTTTCTATCTGATACACTGGCACTTTGAGATCCAATATTCAAGGCCACATTAAATGCACTAGTTCAAACATAGTCATGTGTGTCATAATCATGCCCTATTGTTACCATGCCAGACTTTCATGCATTGTTATTGAGGCTGCTCTCAACTACTCAACCACACACACACAGGTCTGTGGTGGTATTTCCATCTGATACGGTGGCACATCCAATATTCAAGGCCACATTAAGTTCAAACAATCATGTGTGTCATAATCCTAATCATGCCCTATTGACCATTGTGCTGCGTGGCTAGCTGTGTGAAACACGTGTCACATAGGTGCCCATACTAAATCCCCCTGGTGTCTGAAAGTGAAAGCAGCCTATACTCTACTGCTGCTGTGACAATGGGTCTTGGTGTGTGTGTGCGCGTGCGTGTGCGCGTGTCAGTCAGTCAGGATCAACCGGGGCCATGCCATCCATGCGTGATTTATAATCCCTGTGTTTTAACAGATTGCATCCGAGCAGCTCAATAATTGTGCCATCCCATTCCCTGCAGCAGACAGAGATGAAGGGTTGTATAACCAACCATACAGCTGAGCGTTAGGACTGGGGTTATATATTGTTCTTGGACATAGTTCGTTGATCCCACTGTGATTTAGTGCGGAGAGACTTTCGAGGGACACATGGGTCCATTGCTTTCCTACTCATTTCACAATCTCTGGGAAAAGCGACTGGCCTTATTACGGTCTCTTGCATTTTCTCATCCTCTTAATGCATGAGTGATTTCTTCTTCTCTGCTCTTCTGCACGTGTGTTTTGGCCTGAACGCCTGGAGAGCTTGGTCGTGTTCCCCTGCTCAAACGTTGCGTGCATAAACCAATGGTTGCGTGTCACATCATCGACTGTGCCGTCGGGCACCAGATTGCTATAGCATATGATGTGGTAAACTGATGCCTATCCAGGCGTTGTTAGATCTGGTATGCTTCAGCAACACCTGGGCAGAGGAACGCTCCCCTCATCTCTCTCTAGCTCCTCATCCCTCTATCTTTCACCCCTAACCTCACTCTCTCTCTCTCTCTCACCCCTAACCTCACTCTCTTTCACCCCTAACCTCACTCTCTCTCTCTCTCTCTCTCACCCCTAACCTCACTCTCTCTTCACCCCTAACCTCACTCTCTCTCTCACCCCTAACCTCACTCTCTCTCACCCCTAACCTCACTCTCTCTCTCACCCCTAAACCTCACTCTCTCTCTCACCCCTAACCTCACTCTCTCTCACCCTAACCCCCTCTCTCTCTCTCTCACCCCTAACCTCACTCTCTCTCACCCTTAACCTCACTCTCTCTCTCACCCATAACCTCACTCTCTCTCTCACCCTAACCTCACTCTCTCTCTCCCCCCTAACCTCACTCTCTCTCACCCCTAACCTCACTCTCACTCTCTCTCTCACCCCTAACCTCACTCTCTCACCCCTACCCTCACTCTCTCTCACCCCTAACCTCACTCTCTCTCACCCCTAACCTCATCTCTCTCACCCCTAACCTCACTCTCTCTCTCTCTCTCCTAACCCTTCTACCCTAACCTCTCTCTCTCTCTCCTAACTTCTCTCTCTCTCCTAAACTCTTCTCTCTCTCTCTCTCCCCTAACCTCTCATCTATCTCTCTCCTAACCCCTCTCCCTAACCTCTTCTCTCTCTCTTTCACCTCTAACTCTCGCTGCTCCTATTTATGGCAGCGAGTATCACTCACTATAATTAGGTGGTTCACGTTGTGTCTGTATGTCCAGTCCAATCCAATCCTGCTAATGCAAATGTGTTAGGCTAGATTTGTTTGTCCTATCCTATTCTAACTTGCCTACAGCTGCGGCATAGACATGGCTAATGGACTGATGAAAATAAGAGGATCCACTCTTGCTCTTGCAGTCATTTCTCTCTATTCTTACATGCAGTAATTATGAAGCATGTTTTACTAGTTGAAGGTCTACTGCCTACGTAACCAACACTTACTGGGCCTTTACAGTTCATATCTATTTCTGCAGTCAATCAGGCACTACATCTCTCCATTTTGTCTAATAACATCAATATCCCGTTCCTCTTTTTCACCAGTTGTGCAACATGCTGAGAGGCAGTTTCATCATTCAAAGAATTGAAGCAAAGCAACCCCTCCAGATGACTAACATTTATACTAGGGATGAATTAATTATTCAACTAAAGGTTTTTCTACAGTTGAAGTTGAACTGTTTTTTTAATCAAATGAGTTCACATCATCTGTCTAATTTCACAAGCATTCACATTTGAAATATATATGCATGATTTGTTGATAGTTTATAGTTGATATCCTGAGGCACACTAGCTAGCGTTAGCCATGGCAGAAAGACATGGAGACGCATCCTTTCAGCAAGTCCAGATGAACTGCCTGCCTCACTATAGTGTGACTGAGTCTCCTGCTGGAATGAGGCATGCTGGGGCTCTGAGCTCAGCTCCATTCTTTGGCCTCTCCTTTGTAAATACAGCTTTTGTTTTTTGGGGGCAATGGGCATCCCACTTTCTGTCTTTCTACCCAATCACAGCTACAGACAGCAGCTTCAAATATTGCTCAACACACAGCTGACTGCTTGAACAGGAGGGACAACCCTTTTCCTCTAGTTGTTGGGAAATGTAGGCCCAGTGTCCTAGTAGTTGGCTGCTGGCAGCAGAACACTGTCCGAGGGTGCAATTAGAATGAGCAGGTATAATTTCTAGTTGACCTCTTCCCCCCACTTGTATATGACAGATTCATCGCAACATTTATTCCATGGCAAACAAGGTAGGGGGACAAGTGGGGGACACAAAGTGATTATTAATCATAGCAGAATGTGCAGTTTAACTAAGACTCTACACAGCCACAGATAAAGGAACACACCATCCCACCACCTTTCCTCAGAAAGTGTTCCTCTGTGTGTGACTGAGGCAGTCAACAGAAGCAGGCCTCTGAGTTGATCCCATAATGCCTCCACTCCCGTTGTTCTCTCCTTTGTTCAGTTAGTTTCAGGGGAACTTTTAAGAAAGAGTTGCATTACTTTGGAGACGTGCCCTGAAATATAATGAGAGAGAGAGAGAGCAGACCAGAGTTCCTGTGGAAAGTGTGACACCTCGGAATGAGCTGGCGGAGAAAAACCCATTAAAGAAACTACGTATGGTCATTTGTCATTCAGCTAGCTATTAATAGTCAGGCAGGCTAATGGTGTCTAGTTGAATGCGTAGTTTTTCTGGTGATATAAGTAGGCTACTTTGTCATCAGGTCAGACCTGTGTCCCTGTTGAGGTTGTTTTTCCTCATATCAGGCCTGCGTCCCAAATGGCACCCTATTCCCTATATAATTCCCATAGTGCTCTGGTCAAAAGTAGTGCACTATATAGGGAATAGAGTGCTATTTGGAACACTGCCCAGGTGCTAGTAGGGAAAGCAGTTGATTGTTTGAGTGTCTGACTATGGGTCAGCATGTGTTTGTTTGTTTCCAATGAGGGTCAGTGGAATACATGATTGGATTTAGGCCTACTCTAGACGTGACAGTACATTGAATAGATTGTGCTGACCTCAGGTGGTGCTGTAGTCCTGGTAGAGGGAGGTCATTACACTGAAAGGCTGTTATGTTCGTAGTCTGGTTCAGACAGAGACCTCTGGTATGTATGCAGATCATTTACCATGTGAATGTCTTCCAAGTTCTTTTATTTTGTTATTGGTTTGTTGGGATCCCCATTAGCCTACGTCAATGGTGACAGCTAGTCTTGCTGGTGTCCGACATATAACGAAAAATACATCACTGACAAAATACTTTACAATTTAGTTAATCAAGATAACTTGTGTTTATTACTGGAATGGTCTCAGGGAAGCCTTGTTCTAGATGTGCTGGTGTTTATTACTGGAATGGTCTCAGGGAAGCCTTGTTCTAGATGTGTGCTGGTGCTGGTGTTTATTACTGGAATGGTCTCAGGAAGCCTTGTTCTAGATGTGCTGGTTGTTATTACTGGAATGGTCTCAGGGAAGCCTTGTTCTAGATGTGCTGGTGTTTATTACTGGAATGGTCTCAGGGAAGCCTGTTTCTAGATGTGCTGGTGTTTATTACTGGAATGGTCTCAAGGAAGCCTTGTTCTAGATGTGCTGGTGTTTATTACGGAATGGTCTCAGGGAAGCCTTGTTCTAGATGTGCTGGTGTTTATTACTGGAATGGTCTCAGGGAAGCCTTGTTCTAGATGTGCTCTGTGTTTATTACTGGAATGGTCTCAGGGAAGCCTTGTTCTAGATGTGCTGGTGTTTATTACTGGAATGGTCTCAGGGAAGCCTTGTTCTAGATGTGCTGGTGTTTATTACTGGAATGGTCTCAGGGAAGCCTTGTTCTAGATGTGCTGGTGTTTATTACTGGAATGGTCTCAGGGAAGCCTCTTTTCCTAGATGTGTTGGTCGTTTATTACTGGAATGGTCTCAGGGAAGCCTTGTTCTAGATGTGTTGGTGTTTATTACTGGAATGGTCTCAGGGAAGCCTTGTTCTAGATGTGCTTTTATATTCAGCCAACTTCTCTGACTATGGTTCTATCAGATATGGGACCAGGCTAGTCTCGGAGTGCATTGAAAATGTTGAGAGGATCATTTTAGGAACTCATTCTTTTCTATCCTTCTAGTTGCCAGTGTCTGTCTCATTTGAGGACCGGTTGACATTTAGTCATGTAAGACAAACACAAGTGGTATCAGAATAGGTCAATAACGTTGTCATAATGTGTTGTGTGTGTTCTAATCAAATGTATTTATACATCCCTTCTTACATCAGCTGATATCTCAAAGTGCTGTACAGAAACCCAGCCTAAAACCCCAAACAGCAATGCAGGTGTAGAAGCACAGTTAGGAAAAACTCCCTAGAAAGGCAGGAACCTAGGAAGAAACCTAGAGAGCAACCAGGCTATGAGGGGTGGCCAGTCCTCTTCTGGCTGTGCTGGGTAGAGATTATAACAGTACATGGCCATTAAGGCCAGATAGTTCTTCAAGACGTTCAAAGATGACCAGCAGGGTCAAAGAATAATCACAGTGGTTGTGACTGTTGAGCTGTTCGCTAGTGTGTCGTGAACCTTGTTTAGATTAAACACAATGCCCTCGTGACACTACAGTGAACTCAGGACCTGGTTGGCTGCAGGTAGTGTCCTGCACGGGTCAGTATTTTAGGAGCTGCACCCGCCCCACCACGGCCACATCAATTCATAGCCCCACCCGATATCCGACATCGGGACAGATTTTTCCCCGCAACCTGACCCACACGCAATGAATTGTTCCTAGTTGATTTATGACCTGCCAAATAACATCAGTGTAATTGTTTTTATTACTCCAGAGTAATATGTTATTATTCCCTTCCCTGAATGAATGAATTTGTCTGCATGTCTATTCAACATTTGGATAAAAGGAAACCGGCAGTATCCTGTGTCTCTCTATAACTGACACAATCAGATTCATTCAGAATCACTACGAGACTTTGCAGCATGACTTAAAGCAACACCTGACAGTGTCCTCAAGGTAACTCCTCCATGAAATAGCCTGCTGGGTCTTTGAGTCCACAGCAGGGTTGGGCTCAAATTAAATTAATTCAGGAAGTAAACTGAAATTACAATTCAATGATTGAAAAAGGGGCATCTAATTTTAATTACCTCGATAAGTTGAAAAGGAGAAGCTATTTATGTGGAAAGTTTTTAAATGTGTGTTTTTAAAAATTCAAATCACTGAAATGACTGCCTTCAATTAGAATTGAGCCCAACGCTGGTCCACAGTGCAATGAATTGAGAGGGTTGAAAGGGAATATCTTTTGTGATCACGGGTCCTTTCTGAGAAGCTCTGTCTATGGATTTGTATTGATGTTATGGCTAGGGAGTGTCTGGCATGGGGGCAGGGTGTAACCACTCAGCACCAGATGGGAGATGGTTATCATATGACCCCTTAAGGTCATAACAGACAATACAACCCCTGGGAAGCCTTTGTCTCCCGGACCTTCATTTTAGGGTTGTCACCATACCAGTAACACTATACTCACAAGTATTGTGGCAAGGAAACAAAGCTTGAAGCGGATTTAATTTCTTGAGAAAACAGTCCTAATGTTAGAAACAAACAGCATGATGTTGTCACATTTGTTTATTTTGCAAGCTGTAGCATCCACAAGTTTACATAAAGTAGGGTTTTATCAGACCATAGAGTTTAGTCTAATCCGTGTTTTCTTTTTTTGCCATGGAGAATCTGGTATCGTAGTATAGCGATACTGGTATTGTGACAACTCTACTTAATTTCACCTTTAGATGTATGTCTGTGATGTTTGCTGTGTCTACATCAGCCGTCTGTCTGGACTAGATCACTCCATGCGTAGGCACTGTCATAGAAATAGAATCTCATTCTTCTGTTGGCACGGTTACATTTTCTGTGTTATCTTGTCAATGTTTTATTAGCCACTGTCTGCTGCTCTCAGAATGTATATCCTCCTCCAGTCATGTTGGTGTGTCATGGTGTGAGCAGCATTCTGTCATGGGTCATAGCCCAGGAACCTTATGGGTGAGGGTTTAGACACTTCTGTGTTCTAGTTCAATCACCGTCATTCACTGGTTGAGCTACAAAGTGCATGATTATTCAGCTGCTGTATCTAGTTATGTTTTACAGTCTTTTACACCACATGAAAGGGTAGGCTGGGCATGGTGTGAAGCCCTGGGTTGGCGTGGTGCGATGCCCTGGGTTGGCGTGGTGCGAAGCCCTGGGTTGGCGTGGTGCGATGCCCTGGGTTGGTGTGGTGCGAAGCCCTGGGTTGGCGTGGTGCGAAGCCCTGGGTTGGCGTGGTGCGAAGCCCTGGGTTGGCGTGGTGCGAAGCCCTGGGTTGCAAATACTTGAAATTTAAAAAGAAATACTTTATCTATGTCTATTAGAGCTTTCCTGACTTAATGAACCAATAGAAAAAGTCCCAAAACTGCAAACCCCGCCCAGGTCTTAACTTTAGGTCTAAATGGCGATTTGGGCTTGGGTTTACATTAGAGGTCGACCGATTATGATTTTTCAATGCCGATACCGATTATTGGAGGACCAAAAAAAGCCGATACCGATTAATCAGACGAACTCTAGTTTGCAACAAGCCAGGCGGCCCAAACTGTTGCATATTCCCTGACTCTGCGTGCAATGAATGCAAGAGAAGTGACACAATTTCCCTAGTTTAATATTGCCTGCTAACCTGGATTTCTTTTAACTAAATATGCAGGTTTGAAAAAATATATACATCTGTGTATTGATTTTAAGAAAGGCATTGATGTTTATGGTTAGGTACATTCGTGCAACGATTGTGCTTTTTTCGCAAATGCGCTTTTGTTAAATCATCCCCCGTTTGGCGAAGTTGGCTGTCTTTGTTATGAAGAAATAGTATTCACACAGTTCGCAACGAGCCAGGCGGCCCAAACTGCTGCATATACCCTGACTCTGTTGCACAGAACGCAGGAGAAGTGAACTCAATTTCCCTAGTTAAAAGAAATTCATGTTAGCAGGCCATATCAACTAAATATGCAGGTTTAAAAATATATACTTGTGTATTGATTTTAAAGAAAGGCGTTGATGTTTATGGTTAGGTACACATTGGTGCAACGACAGTGCTTTCTTTTGTGAATGCCCTTGTTAAATCACTCGTTTGGCGAAGTAGGCTATGATTCAATGATAAATTAACAGGCACCGCATCGATTATATGCAACGCAGGACAAGCTAGATAACTACACATGGTTGATGATATTACTAGTTTAACTAGTGATTATGTTAAGATTGATTGTTTTTTATAAGATACGTTTAATGTTAGCTAGCACCTTACCGTGGCTCCTTGCTGCACTCACATAACAGGTAGTCCGCCTGCCATGCAGTCTCCTCGTGGAGTGCAATGTAATCGGCCATGATCGGTGTCCAAAATGCCGATTACCGATTTGTTATGAAAACTTGAAATCGGCCCTAATTAATCGGCCATTCCGATTAATCGGTCGACCTCTAGTTTACATCCCAAATCGTACCATGCCCTGGTCATAAGTAGTGCTCTATGTAGGGAGTGAGGTGGTACCATGCCCTGGTCATAAGTAGTGCACTATGTAGGGAATGAGGTGTCATTTAGGATGCATGCTTGGCCCATCGGGATTAGAATGGACTGGGCCAGATAATCTGTTGTTTTGTTTACTCTGTAATGTAAAGATATTGGACCCTTTTTTGTTTTCACTATTTAGACACAGCGATGTGGATCTTGAGCAATGGCCTCAGGTGATGTGTCTGCTATCATTAGGAACCTCTTTATTTAGCCATATGAAAAGTACCAGGATTTAACTGAACTGGCAAAGGGAAGGCAAAAATGGCCCATGATTATGTCTACTTTACAAAATGTATATTATAAGCTTCATCAGTGTTACATAGTAGTAACAATTAAATGGAAACACGTAATATATGCTTGCTTGTCTTCCATTGGAAAGCACCCTCTATTATAATAATAATTACCTGTGGATGGCATTTACTTTACAGATGAATGTCTATTTTTAGCTGCTGAGGCCACATATATAAACAGAGGACTGAGTCACTCTGGAGTCTGTGGGTTGTTTTCATAAAATGAGAAGATGAAACATTGTGGATTATGAGACGATGAATGAATGGATGATGAACATCACCTCGTCCCACTCAGTTTAGACCTCTCCTGTTCTCCAAACAACATGTAGGTATGCTGTGCCTGTGTCAGAAAGCAAATAAGAATATCTCATGTGCCGTTCTTCCTCCATATACTGAAACATTTACCTGTCAGCTGTCCGCTGGGCCTAATGCAGTACATGCAGCTGTGTCAGCAGCAGCTATAGGTATTAGAAAGTGATGCTGCCTTGACCCAGGAGTCAAAAGTGCAAATTCCACTATTGTGCCTAATCCTTATTGTTGCAAGCTTCACAACACAACCTGGTCTGGTTGAACCTCACTAGCCAGATGAAGCTACCTGGCTGCTTATAACTTTATCTAGCTATTTATTTTCAATGACTGAAGTTCAATTTCAATAGGTGAACAAGTGGCAACCTAGCTAATACTTAGTCACAATGATTCCTAAATCATTGTTAAGAATAATGAAAATGACTGTATTTTCTACTGGTCATTGTTTTCAGGCTGGTTGTATTGGTGCTAGCTAGGTACCAAGCTAAAGCTAGCTACCCCAGAAGTTGAGGTGGAACAAATGATGCCTTATTACCAACGTGGTATTGTAAACACATCGTTCGTGGCCAGTGTTTGCTTGTTTGCAGACTTTTTTGTACAGCTTTGACAGTGCTACTGTATCTTTTTTGACACGCAAAGACCCAAACGGCATTCCATAGTATGTATGTCGTGAAGCTAATAGCAGTGGCGCTAATAACTGTGTGCAACTCCGGTAAGGCAACATCTGAAAAATAGGTAGTGTGTATCGGTGCTCGACCAGTCGGTGAAAGCCAACATCACCCACGACAGAGAACGGTTGATTGTCAAGGGCAATGAATTCAATTATCTTGGCTTTCATGGATTTCGCCTTTGAGTTGTCTCGCTGAAATTTTCTTACTCTTTCAAATGACTGTTCGACTTGTTGACTGCTCGATCCACACAGCAGACATTGTGGGCCAGGTTAGGGATGCTGTATTGCACGTATAGCACAAAATTTTACGTGGCGTCATTACGTCATGTACCTACGTTATATACAGTTGAAGTCAGAAGTTTACATACACCTTAGCCAAATACATTTAAACTCCGTTGTTCACAATTCCTGACATTTAATCCTAGTAAAAATTCCCTGTCTTAGGGCAGTTAGGATCACTACTTTTATTTTAAGAATGTGAAATGTCAGAATAATTGTGGAGAGAATGATTTATTTCAGCTTTTATTTCTTTTATCACATTCCCAGTGGGTCAGAAGTTTACATACACTCAATTAGTATTTGATAGCATTGCCTTTAAATTGTTTAACTTGGGTTAAACGTTTCGGGTAGCCTTTCACAAGCTTCCCACAATAAGTTGGGTGAATTTTGGCCCATTCCTCTTGACAGAGCTGGTGTAACTGAGTCAGGTTTGTAGGCCTCCTTGCTCGCACACGCTTTTTCAGTTCTGCCCACAAATTTTCTATAGGATTGAGGTTAGGGCTTTGTGATGGCCACTCCAATACCTTGACTTTGTTGTCCTTAAGCCATTTTGCCACAACTTTGGTTGCGCAAGTATTGCTTGGGGTCATTGTCCATTTGGAAGACCCATTTGCGACCAAGCTTTAACTTCCTGACTGATGTCTTGAGATGTTGCTTCAATATATCCACATCTTTTTCCTTCCTCACTATGCCATCTATTTTGTGACGTGTACCAGTCCCTCCTGCAGCAAAGCACCCCCACAACATGATGCTGCCACTCCCGTGCTTCATGGTTGGGATAGTGTTCTTCGGCTCCCATTTTTCCTCCAAACATAACAATGGTCATTATGGCCAAACAGTTCTATTTTTGTTTCATCAGACCAGAGGACATTTCTCCAAAAAAGTACTATATTTGTCCCCATGTGCAGTTGAAATCGTGTCTGGCTTTTTTATGGCAGTTTTGGAGCAGTGACTTCTCCTTGCTGAGCGTCGATATAGGACTTGTTTTACTGTGGATATAGATACTTTTGTACCTGTTTCCTCCAGCATCTTCACAAGGTCCTTTGCTGTTGTTCTGAGAGTGATTTTCACTTTTCGCACCAAAGTACGTTCATCTCTAGGAGACAGAACACGTCTCCTTCCTGAGCGGTATGACGGCTGCGTGGTCCCATGGTGTTTATACTTGCGTACTAATTGTTTGTACAGAATGAACGTGGTACCTTCAAGCGTTTGGAAATTGCTCCCAAGGATGAACCAGACTTGTGGAGGTCTCCAATTTTTTTCCTGAGGTCTCGGCTGACTTCTTTTGATTTTCTCTTGATGTCAGAGGCACTGAGTTTGAAGGTAGGCCTTGAAATACATCCACAAGTACACCTCCAATTGACTCAAATTATGTCAATTAGCCTATCAGAAGCTTCTAAAGCCATGACATCCTTTTCTGGAATATTCCAAGCTATTTAGAGGCACAGTCAACTTAGTGTATGTAAACTTCTGACCCACTGTAATTGTGATACAGTGAATTATAAGTGAAATAATCTGTCTGTAAACAATTGTTGGACAAATTACTTGTCATGCACAAAGTAGATATCCTAACCGACTTGCCAAAACTATAGTTTCTTAACAAGACATTTGTGGAGTGGTTGAAAAACCAACATAAGTGTATGTAAACTTCCGACTTCAACTGTAGGTATGCACTGCAGCTTTGACATCAGTTTTCAACATCGGCGTTAAACTAGACATCGGGCCGATAACGATGTTGGCATTTTTGCTAATATCGTCCGATTCCGATATGTTCACCGATATATCGTGCATCCCTACTTGTGTTACTAAGTGTGCCCTGAGGCTAACGGTCAATAAAGTACGGCCTTGCAACTCCCAATGTGCTTTTCAGCTATCGCTAAGTGGTGCCGGGCTGGTCAATGGAACTTCTAGGGAATGCTAATGTGGAGCAGTTTGTTTGTGTAACACAGAGAAGTGAAGTCACAGTGTAGCTTATGGGCTGTGTGTCCTGTTGGTGAGTTATTGTGTGGGTGCTGATGTTCCAGAACCATCAGACTGGAACAAATCCTTTCTCTAAAGAAACAGCATGGTGTGGAACACACTTTTTCTGAGAGAATTCCTGCACTGATCTCTCTCTCTCTCTGCACTCTTGATAACAATCCTGACCTTGAGTCTGTGATCCAAGCTGCCTGACCCATGTACTGAGAGTCAGTGAGTCAGAGTAACTGACAGAGAGGTCTGTTTAAAGTGCCAGGGTTGGCCATCCATCTGTGTAATGTCCCTGGGGTTGTCCAGGCTGTCATAAAGGTAATGGACTGGGACAATGTGTTTTAGAGGGAGTAGATGAGGCATCATCACCACATGAAAACAGGGCATTGAGTTGAATATTGATTCATTGAGTAGAGCAGACCTTTACCCCTGTGTGTGTGTGTGTGTGTGTGTGTGTGGGTGTGGCTGTGTTTTGTTGATGACGTTTACACTAAAGAGTCAGCTGCAGGATCATGCTGCTGTGCATCTCTGGCGGTATCGCTGCTGCGCTCAAACACACTCGTGTGTGTATTCAGTATGTGTAGACAGCTATAGCAGTAGCAGGAATGTCTGGCACAGCAGCACCGGCCCTCTGAGCTCACGGCCCCCTAGCCTACAGGCTGATGATAGGATGGTGATGTGATCAGTGTGCGCTTGGCTCGGCTTTCCCCATGTGGAGGCTCGCTGCCAGGGCTCAGTGTGGCTGCTGATGAGGGGAGGGTATAGGCTGTCTGGCCACAGAGGCTGTCTGGCCCACAGAGTGTGTATCCCAGATAGCACCCTATTCACTACGTCGTGCACTACATTGACCAGAGCCCTGTGGGCCCTACCTGCACTACTATGTACTACATGGGGAATAGAGTGCCATTGGGGACAGTTGCTACACTACATCGCCCTCCAACCAAGGTGTGTGTCTGTTCTCCTTCCCCGGCACGTGTAAATATCTTCTTGTAAATGAGTGTCTCCCTGTATTTATATTTCTGGTCAATTTACTGATTTTATATAATTCCTTATTATGCAGCATTTTTGAGAGTGAACCTGCAAGTAAGCATTTCATTTTACTGTGTACCATGTTTATCCTGTGCATGTGACAAATAGACTTGACGTGTGTGTGTGTGTGTGTGTTGTGTGTGTGTGTGTGTTGTGTGTGTGTGTGTGTGTGTGTGTGTGTGTGTGTGTGTGTGTGTGTGTGTGTGTGTGTGTTGTGTGTGTGTGTGTGTGTGTGTGTGGTGTGTGTGTGTGGTGTGAAGAGAGAGTGTTCACGTGGGCAGAATCATTCTCTCCTGCAATTGATGTTGTCATGGGGATCTATCCAGAGGTCTCTTAGGTTGTTCTCTTGTCTGGCACCAGGTCAGTAATCTAAGCCACCACACTGACTCCACAGTTCTATCAGGTCAGTAACCTTAGCCACCACACTGACTCCACTGTTCTATCAGGTCAGTAACCTTAGCCACCACACTGACTCCACAGTTCTATCAGGTCAGTAATTAAGCCACCACGACTCACAGTTCTATCAGGTCAGTAACCTAAGCCACCACACTGACTCCACAGTTCTATCAGGTCAGTAACCTTAGCCACCACACTGACTCCACAGTTCTATCAGGTCAGTAACCTTAGCCACCACACTGACTCCACTGTTCTATCAGGTCAGTAACCTTAGCCACACACTGACTCCACAGTTCTATCAGGTGTGTGTGTGTGTGAGAGATCTATCAGGTCAGTAACCTAAGCCACCACACTGACTCCACAGTTTATCAGGTCAGTAACCTTAGCCACCACATGACTCCACAGTTCTATCAGGTCAGTAACCTAGCCACACGCTGACTCACAGTTTCTATCAGGTCAGTAACCTAAGCCACCACATTGACTCCACAGTTCTATCAGGTCAGTAACCTAAGCCACCACGCCTGACTCCACAGTTCTATCAGGTCAGTAACCTAAGCCACCACACTGACTCCACAGTTCTATCAGGTCAGTAACCTAAGCCACCACGCTGGCTCACTGTTCTATCAAGTCAGTAACCTTAGCCACCACACTGACTCCACAGTTCTATCAGTGCAGCGAGCTTCTCAGACATCTGCTATGGGAACACTGTGAATATGCACAGTGCCAATATGACCCACCACATCACTCATGTGTGGATCCTGGATGTCAGACCTCTACATCAAACAGCTGTGCTTTTATTGGTCACAGTTCGATTGATGGCTCTATAACCAAATAGTCTTAAAGAGGTCATAAATATTCAGTAGGATTTGAATGTGAATGATATTGAAAGCCCTCCAACTACCTTGTGTTGTCCAGTATGTTAGTTGTGTAATGTATTATGAATGGTGAGTTCATTCCCAACGCTCAGGCGCTTCATCTGATTGTAGTATGCCCTGGTTTCTGGGGTTGTTGCGTCATATCACATGACATGTGAGAGGTAGAATAATATTGCATGCTTTGTAGAGGTCACATTACAATGGCAAGAGCCTTTAGTGGTAGTTTTAAGGGCTTTCAGTCATCTCTTGCTGGGGCCAGTTTTGTGTGTGTGTGTGTGTGTGTGAGATTCTGCTTTCACATACACACCTGTATGATGACTCAGTTTACATTTACATTTACATTTAAGTCATTTAGCAGACGCTCTTATCCAGAGCGACTTACAAATTGGTAACCTAAGCCACCACGCTGACTCCACAGTTCTATCAGGTCAGTAACCTAAGCCACCACACTGACTCCACAGTTCTATCAGGTCAGTAACCCAACCCCTCAGTTGACCCTTTGTTCAGGTTTAGCAGCTGAATTTACAAGCAAAAAATAGTGACAAGTAACGGCACAGCCTTTTCTACTGCATATAAACTCAGCAAAATAATAAATGTCCTCACTGTTAACCTCTCTAGGGTACGTGAGACGTTAGCGTCCCACCTCGTCAACAGCCAGTGAAAGTGCAGGGCGCCTATTCAAAACAACAGAAATCCCATAATTAAAATTCTTAAACATACATGTATTTTACACCATTTTAAAGATACACTTGTTGTAAATCCAGCCACAGTGTTCGATTTCAAAAAAGCTTTACGACGAAAGCAAACCAAACGATTATGTTAGGTGAGTGCCTATTCACATAATAACACCAGCCAAAGAAGGATTCACAAAAAGCAAAAATATAGATAAAATTAATCACTAACCTTTGATGATCTTCATCAGATGACACTCATAGGACTTCTGTTACACAATACATGTATGTTTTGTTCGGTAAAGTTCATATTTATATCCAAAAGTCTGAGTTTCATTGGCGCCTTACGTTCAGAAGTCACAAAACATCCTTTGATTTTGCAGAGAGCCACATCAATTTACAGGAATACTCATAATAAACATTGCTAAAGATACAACTGTTATGCATGGAATTTTAGATGCACTTCTCCTTAATGCAACCGCAGTTCTTGCTGTGAGATGTTACCCACTCTTCCACCAAGGCTCCTGCAAGTTCCCGGACATTTCTGGGGTGAATGGCCCTAGCCTCACCCTCCGATCCAACAGGTCTCAGACGTGCTCAATGGGTTGAGATCCGGACTCTTTGCTGGCCATGGCAGAACACTGACAATCCTGTCTTGCAGGAAATCACACACAGAACGAGCAGTATGGCTGGTGGCATTGTCATGCTGGAGGGTCTGTCAGGATGAGTCTGCAGGAAGGGTACCGCATGAGGGAGGAGGATGTCTTCCCTGTAACGCACAGCGTTGAGATTGCCTGCAATGCACAACAAGCTCAGTCCGATGATGCTGTGACACACAGTTCCAGACCATGACGGACCTCCACCTCCAAATTGATCCCGCTCCAGAGTACAGGCCTCGGTGTAACGCTCATTCCGTCGACGATAAACGCGAATCCGACCATCACCCTTGATGAGACAACTGCCGACTCGTCAGTGAAGAGCACTTTTTGCCAGTCCTGTCTGGTCAGCGACAGTGGGTTTGTGCCCATAGGCGACGTTGTTGCCGGTGATGTAAGGCAGGTCCTCATCAGACAACAGGCCTACAAGCACTCAGTCCAGCCTCTCTCAGCCTATTGCGGACAGCTGAGCACTGATGGAGGGATTGTGCGTTCCTGGTGTAACTCGGGCAGTTGTTGTTGCCATCCTGTACCTGTCCCACAGGTGTGATGTTTCATAGAAGGGAAAACTAACATCACTCTTGGGTGGGTTGGGATAAGAAAACTAACATTTGTAATTCATTATATTTTTATTGGTTGAGTCTTGACTTTTAAACGTATAAACTTATACAATGTATTTAGTAGAATATCATAGCAGGTAGAATGATCATAGAATCATCTCTCTCAAGTGAATAGAAATGCTGTGCCTCAATTTTGTCTTGATAGCCTGCAGGAGTAGAGACCGACAGAGCCTCCTGCTTCAACTGACCTCTGACCTCTGACCTCTGCTTTAAGTACAGACAACAGGGAGAAATAGAGGTAAGGAAAGGAGGGAAGTAAAAAGCAAGTGGTCTGCTATTTATAGCAAGCCTTTCAACAGCACTGGTCTTGAGTTCAGTCTGGGATATGGTGTGTAATATTGTCTGTAATGTCCCTAGCTAGCCAGTAACCTCTTACTGTATCTAGGGTAGATATGGTGTATAATATTGTCTGTAATGTCCCCTAGCTAGCCAGTAACGTCTTACTGCATCTAGGTAGATATGGTGTGTAATATTGTGTGTAAGTCCCTAGCTAGCCAGTAACCTCTTACTGTATCTAGGTAGATATGGTGTGTAATATTGTCTGTAATGTCCCCTAGCTAGCCAGTAACGTCTTACTGCATCTAGGTAGATATGGTGTGTAATATTGTGTGTAATGTCCCCTAGCTAGCCAGTAACCTCTTACTGTATCTAGGTAGATATGGTGTGTAATATTGTCTGTAATGTCCCCTAGCTAGCCAGTAACGTCTTACTGCATCTAGGTAGATATGGTGTGTAATATTGTGTGTAATGTCCCCTAGCTAGCCAGTAACCTCTTACTGTATCTAGGTAGTATGGTGTGTAATATTGTCTGTAATGTCCCCTAGCTAGCCAGTAACGTCTAACTGCATCTGGGTAGATATGGTGTGTAATATTGTGTGTAAATGTCCCTAGCTAGCCAGTAACTCTTACTGTATCTAGGTAGATATGGTGTGTAATATTGTCTGTAATGTCCCTAGCTAGCCAGTAACGTCCTTACTGATCTAGGTAGATATGGTGTGTAATATTGTGTGTAATGTCCCTAGCTAAGCCAGTAACCTCTTACTGTATCTAGGTAGATATTGGTGTGTAATATTGTCTGTAATGTCCCCTAGCTAGCCAGTAACCTCTTACTGTATCTAGGTAGATATGGTGTGTAATATTGTCTGTAATGTCCCCTAGCTAGCCAGTAAACCTCTTACTGTATCTAGGTAGATATGGTGTGTATATTGTCTGTAATGTCCCTAGCTGCCAGTAACGTCTTACTGCATCTGGGTAGATATGGTGTGTAATATTGTTGTGTAATGTCCCCTAGCTACCAGTAACCTTTACTGTATCTAGGTAGATATGGGTGTAATATTGTCTGTAATGTCCCTAGCTAGCCAGTAACCTCTTACTGTATCTAGGTAGATATGGTGTGTAATATTGTGTGTATGTCCCCAGCTAGCCAGTAACCTCTTACTGTATCTAGGTAGATATGGGTGTGTAATATTGTCTGTAATGTCCCTAGCTAGCCAGTAACCTCTTACTGTATCTAGGTAGATATGGTGTGTAATATTGTGTGTAATGTCCCCTAGCTAGCCAGTAACTCTTACTGTATCTAGGTAGATTATGGTGTGTAATATTGTGTGTAAATGGTCCCCTAGCTAGCCAGTAACCTCTTACTGTATCTAGGTAGATATGGTGTGTAATAAGAACATGTGTTGATGTGTGTGTATATACCTTTGAAAGAGACTTTGGTCTCAGCATGACCCCTGTTAAAATAAAGATGAAATATATCAGCTATTTGATCTCTCTGTGATGTTTAAGAGCTCATTGGCAAAGACTTACGACTTAGGTTTTTTTTTCTTCATTTAATCACTTTTCATTTTCAAGTTTGTTAGTTTTTGCCGCGCTTACATCGGCCAGGCCCGTGATCAGCTGTGTGTTGTAGTGCGCATGTGAATGCTTGCCAGTATTTACCGTGCACAGGGGGTCGTCCAGCACCTTGTGTTTGGTTTGGTATGAAGCCTATGCATGGAATTAGAGAATATATTGTTGATACTAGTAGACTAAGGTATATATCTTTTTAGATTTTGGACACTTCCTGTGTTTTGCTTGTTTTGTCAGTCTTTTTTTGTCAACTTTAATGTTGTATTACCTAGCCTATAAAAAAACAAACCTGATTCTGCACCTTTTATTTGCGTCCTGTTGTGTCATGGTCTATCTAAAGGCATCCGCATGCTTCTTAGACGAAATCGTTCAGAAGAGTTTTGCAAAATATTATGGGATGTTTTTGTAAGTTGTGGACTTGGGTAAGGGTTGTGGACTTGGGTAAGGGTTGTGGACTTGGGTAGGGTTGTGGATTGGTAAGGGTTGTGGACTTGGGTAAGGGTTGTGGACTTGGGTAAGGGTTGTGGACTTGGGTAAGGGTTGTGGACTTGGGTAAGGGTTGT
Source organism: Salvelinus sp. IW2-2015 (assembly GCF_002910315.2). Lineage (NCBI taxonomy): Eukaryota > Metazoa > Chordata > Actinopteri > Salmoniformes > Salmonidae > Salvelinus > Salvelinus sp. IW2-2015. The sequence goes on along the minus strand of NW_019942871.1, from coordinate 297,885 downwards.
GGACTTGGGTAACTGGGTAGGTGTGACTTGGTAAGGTTGTGGACTTGGGTAAGGGTTGTGGACTGGGTAAGGGTTGTGGACTTGGGTAAGGGTTGTGTAGTTGTGGACTTGGGTAAGGGTTGTGGACTTGGGTAAGGGTTGTGGACTTGGGTAAGGGTTGTGTAAGTTGTGGACTTGGGTAAGGGTTGTGTAAGTTGTGGACTTGGGTAAGGTTGTGGACTTGGGTAAGGGTTGTGGACTTGGGTAAGGGTTGTGGACTTTGGGTAAGGGTTGTGGACTTGGGTAAGGGTTGTGGACTTGGGTAAGGTAAGGGTTGTGGACTTGGGTAGGGTTTTGTTAGTTGTGGACTTGGGTAAGGGTTTGTGGCTTGTGGAAGGTTTTGTTAGTTGTGGACTTGGGTAAGGGTTTTGTTAGTTTGTTGGACTTGGGTAAGGTTTTGTTTTGTTGTTGTGTTTTTTATTGAGAAATACTGCACCACCATCTTAGATGTGGAGGCTAGCTACCCAACATCTTAGATGTGACGGATAGCTACCCAACATCTTAGATGTGACGGATAGCTACCCAACATCTTAGATGTGACGGATAGCTACCCAACATCTTAGATGTGACGGATAGCTACCCAACATCTTAGATGTGACGGATAGCTACCCAACATCTTAGATGTGACGGATAGCTACCCAACATCTTAGATGTGACGGATAGCTACCCAACATCTTAGATGTGACGGATAGCTACCAACATCTTAGATGTGACGGATAGCTACCACAACATCTTAGATGTGACGGATAGCTTCCAAACATCTTAGATGTGACGGATAGCTCCAACATCTTAGATGTGACGGATAGCTACCCAAATCTTGATGTGACGATAGCTACCAACATCTTTAGATGTGACGGATAGCTACCCAACATCTTAGATGTGAAGGATAGCTACCCAACATCTTAGATGTGACGGATAGCTACCCAACATCTTAGATGTGGACGGCTAGCTACCCAACATCTTAGATGTGACGGATAGCTACCCAACATCTTAGATGTGACGGATAGCTACCACATTTAGTGGACGTAGCTACCAACATCTAGATGTGACGGATAGCTACCCAACATCTTAGATGTGACGGATAGCTACCCAACATCTTAGATGTGACGGATAGCTACCCAACATCTTAGATGTGACGGATAGCTACCCAACATCTTAGATGTGACGGATAGCTTCCCAACATCTTAGACTAGCTACCAGCCGAACTGAAGCATGCTGGGGCCTTAAGACCAACACACATGTTACCTTCTTCACAACGTGGCTTTAAGTTTATAATCATTTCTAATTATTTTATAGTATTTTCTGATTTCACACTGTTGATGTTCTGTTTCTCAGTACTAGCAAAACTGGGACAGGGAGGTTCAAAATCTTCTCTGCATCACTGCATCCTAAGATGAATAGAAATGCTTTTTTATTTTATTTTACTGTCCCACTTTATCTTGACATTCTCGCAGCTTAATATCAGTCTTGTAACTTCTTCTGAAGTGTGAAAAGGACATCAATGCTTTTCTTGTTGTTGACATGTCTTACCAGTCTCCCAGGTGGTTTGATAGGGCTATAAATACTCAGACAGACTTCTGCAAGCACCAGACAGTGAAAGAGAAAGTTGAGGCTCACCAACATTTATGTTCTGAGTGGAAAACAGGTCCTTCCGTCCTTCACCTCTCCCATAGTACATCCTGCTGGCTGCTACCCGTCTTACATGGGCCCATTCCATAAACAAGCCCTAGTCCATAACCCCTAGCCCCTATAGGCCCTAACACCTAGGCACTTGTTTATATACATGAAGTTCCTCAAACTGAGAGGTTGTTTCTGAGCCACAATAGAGGCTGGTTATTTTCCCTCCTGAACCAGGGGATACAGTGACCTGCTGTGACCTGACCTGCTTTCCTATTGATTATTTAAACGTCTGTCCTGTGGGTCCTTTTGAATTTGCCTGACAACCCAATTCATGTTTCTCTTCTCTCTTCCCAGGTTCCGTCTACAGGAAGTGATCTGGTCTGGTGGTGGTGTGGTGTAGTCAGGTGCGGTGTGGTCCAGGGTGTATAGCCGCTGCTGCTTCTCTCCCTCCGCCTGACGCCCTCTGCCCTCTGCTGGCCCTGCCCATGGCACATACTGCTCTCCTGTGAATCTCATCCAGCAAGCTGGACACCGCAGCTTCACACCACAACACCTCTGCCTCCACCTCCGCCCCTCCCCACAGTGAACCCTCCAATCCGCAGCCAGACTACCCCAGCGCGCACGGCCCCCGCGAAGAGCAGTATGTGACTGAGGTCGCGCCCCCCGATGACGTCACCACCGTCTACAGAGATGCCGGGACCATCACTGGTACGTGCAGTACAGCCTGACAGTAGGAGACTAAATCCAATTCTGATTGACAGAAAATGGCTCTGACTTGTCTTGAATTCAGTGTAACTGAAAGCCATAAACAGCCTCCACTGCATTGTTTATGGATTTCACTGAATTCAAGACAAGTTGTAGTCCTCAGTTCATTCAGTAACCTTTTGATCCTTGTTGTGTATCTGGCTGAATCAAAGCAGCGCTCCCTTGTCCCTCTAAACTAGATCCAGGTTCTAACACCCTTGTGTGTGTGTGTGTGTGTGTGTGTGTGTGTGTGTGTGTGTCCAAGCTAGATCACACACACACACACACACACACACACATCTTCAGTGTTCTGCTCAACACTACAGCAGAACTTCAGAGTAGCTCCATCTGGAATTCAATACATGTTCCAAAGAGCAGTTGTAGTCTTATTCCAGAACACCTTTATGTCCTGAGTGTTGCTGCCTCTGGAATTGAAAGATTGATGGAACACGAACCACAAATTGGTTTTTTCATTTGTGTGGTCAGTGGGTGTGTTATTGTTTAAGCATTAGAGGTTTCCATGTGGTCAGTGGGTGTGTTATTGTTATTATAGGTTTCCATGTGGTCAGTGGGTGTGTTATTGTTATTAGAGGTTTCCATGTGGTCAGTGGGTGTGTTATTGTTATTAGAGGTTTCCATGTGGTCAGTGGGTGTGTTATTGTTTAAGCATTAGAGGTTTCCATGTGGTCAGTGGGTGTGTTATTGAATGTGGGATGTACAACACAAGCACTTGAAACAAGCCATAGTAGAGGAACAGCTGCCAATACTTTATTATTCATCATCAGAATGGTTCTCCACAGAACAACGAATATGGTCGCGCTCGCTCTCCCCGCTCTCGCTCGCTATCTGCATCCTAAAGGGCACCCTATTGCCTTTATAGTGCACTACTCCCTAATGGCATAGGGCCCTGGTCAAAAGTAGTGCACTATATAGGGAATAGGGTTCCATTTGGGATGCATGCCCTGTTTCTGTATGGTCTGGATAAACTACACTGCAGGAAGAGAGAGAGCGAGCGAGAGAGAGAGAGAGCAGTATCCGTTACACTGAAGCCTGATATTGACAGTTATAATGCAGCTGCAAGGCAAACCAAGTTCATGTAAACCCTCTCAATGCTTCTAGAAATAGAAATGAAAAGTGGCTTCTCAAGATGTAAGAATGAAGTGGCGTCAGTGTTTCAGTCCCAGGGGACTGGCAGGGATCGTGCCCAGCAGACAGCACAGCCTCGCAGAGCACAGAGCTTCACTGAGCAGAGCATGCAACCCAGCAGTCCCTTTGTGTGGTATCAGGGAACGAACCCAGCAGTCCCTTTGTGTGGGTATCAGGGGAACGAACCCAGCAGTCCCTTTGTGTGGGTATCAGGGGAACGAACCCAGCAGTCCCTTTGTGTGGGTATCAGGGGAACGAACCCAGCAGTCCTTTGGTGGGTATCAGGGGAACGAACCCAGCAGTCCCTTTGTGTATCAGGGAACGAACCAGCAGTCCCTTTGTGTGGTATCAGGGGAACGAACCCAGCAGTCCCTTTGTGTGGGTATCAGGGAACGACCCAGCAGTCCCTTTGTGTGGGTATCAGGGGAACGAACCCAGCAGTCCCTTTGTGGTGGTATCAGGGAGAACAACCCAGCAGTCCCTTTGTGTGGGTATCAGGGGAACGAACCCAGCAGTCCCTTTTGTGTGGGTATCAGGGGAACGAACCCAGCAGTCCCTTTTGTGGGTATCAGGGAACGAACCCAGCAGTCCCTTTGTGTGGGTATCAGGGGAACGAACCCAGCAGTCCTTTGTGTGGTATCAGGGGAACGAACCAGCAGTCCCTTTGTGTGGGTATCAGGGGAACGAACCCAGCAGTCCCTTTGTGTGGGTATCAGGGGAACGAACCCAGCAGTCCCTTTTGTGTGGGTATCAGGGGAACGAACCAGCAGTCCCTTTGTGTGGGTATCAGGGGAACGACCCAGCAGGTCTTTGTGTGGGTATCAGGGGAACGAACCCAGCAGTCCCTTTGTGTGGGTATCAGGGGAACGAACCCAGCAGTACCTTTGTGTGGGTATCAGGGGAACGAACCCAGCAGTCCCTTTGTGTGGGTATCAGGGGAACGAACCCACACAACACATCTGTCTGAGTCACTGGAGAGATCCGCTTGTTCACCACAACAAACCCAACCACACCATACTCCTGCGCCCTACTATTTGCCTGTACCCATCTCACTGTTATGGCCTAGCTTTGTCAAATCATACAATTACTTATAGAACCATTGAATTTTAGGATCACAGTGAGCAAAATCATATGCTCTGGGTGGTGTTTCATCAGCATTTCTGTTGAACAGTACCAGTATTGGCAACCTGACAAACAGAGCCCATGGGGAAATGAATGTCACAATTCACTGTGATGACAGTTTCATCCAACTTACGGCTGCATTATTGTGGCTTCTGCTGAGTACTTTAAAATGACATTCTTATTGATTCAAACACAACTCAGGAGGGAGTTACAGAGGGTCTCCGTCACAAATGGCACCCTATTCCCTTTATAGTGCACTACTTTTGACCAGGGTCCATAGGGTCAAAAGTAGGGCACTATATAGAGAATAGAATGTTATTTGGGACTTAGCAGGCTATCTGTAACCCAGGAAATGCTGGGGGGAGGGGCGGCTTAACGGGCATAGTGAGGGAGATGTGGTGAGAATGAGAAACCAAACTCTATTGTGACCTGCCACTGACTGTCACTTCCTGTCATGAGGCCAGTTACGGGACCAGATTATGCTGCTTGCTCAGGGTGCATCCAAAATGGCACCCTGTTCCCTATATAGTGCACTACTTTTGACCAGAGACATATGGGCCTTGATGAAAAGAAGTACTTTGAATAGGGTGGCATTTGGGACACACCCTCAGTGTTCACTCAGCGAACTCCCAGGGGGCAGTGGGACTGCATTTCTCATCATTCTCCTGGTCCTGTTCAGTAGAGAAGAAACACTGAAACGGAGTGAAACAGGGAGGTGCTATGCTGCATCCAAAACTTGTTCAATGAGCACACAGATTTTTTGTTTCCATTACAAACTCACCCAAATCCAGAGAGCTGACGTTCTGAAAGAGCTGCAAAATCTGGACCCCTACAAATCAGCCGGGCAGACAATCTGGACCCTCTCTTTGTACATTTTCTGCCAAAATTATTGCAAGCCCTATTACTAGTCTGTTCAACCTCTCTTTCGTATCGTCTGAGATTCCCATAGATTGGAAAGCTGCTGCGGTCATCCCCCTCTTCAAAGGGGAAGACACTCTAGACCCAAACTGCTACAGACCTATATCTATTCTACCCTGTCTTTCTAAGGTCTTTGAAAGTCAAGTTAACAAACAGATTACCGACCATTTCGAATCTCACCGTAACTACTTCGCTATGCAATCTGGTTTTAGAGCTGGTCATGGGTGCACCTCAGCCACGCTCAAGGTCCTAAACGATATCATAACCGCCATCGATAAGAGACATTACTGTGCAGCCGTATTCATCGACCTGGCTAAGGCTGTCAATCACAATATTCTTATTGGCAGACTCAACAACCTTGGTTTCTCAAATGATTGCCTCACTTGGTTCACCAACTACTTCTCCGATAGAGTTCAGTATGTCAAATCGGAGGGCCTGTTGTCCGGACCTCTGGCAGTCTCTATGGGGGTGCCACAGGGTTCAATTCTCGGGCCCGACTCTCTGTATACATCAATGATGTCGCTCTCGCTGCTGTGATTCTTTGATCCACTCTACGCAGACGACACATTCTGTATACCTCTGGCCTTCGTTGGACACTGTGTTAACTAACCTCCAGATGAGCTTCAATGCCATACAACTCTCCTTCCGTGGCCTCCAACTGCTCTTAAATGCAAGTAAACTAAATGCATGCTCTTCAACCGATTGCTGCCCAACCTCCCGTCCTTCAGCATTCACTACTCTGACGGTTCTGACTTAGAATATGTGGACAACTACAAATACCTAGGTGTCTGGTTAGACTGTAAACTCTACTCCCAGACTCACATTAAACATCTCCAATCCAAAATTAATCTAGAATCGGCTTCCTATTTCGCCAACAAAGCATCCTTCACTCATGCTGCCAAACATACCTCGTAAAACTGACCATCCTACCGATCCTCGACTTCGGAGATGTCATTTACAAAATACCCTCAACACTCTACTCAACAAATTGGATGCAGTCTATCACAGTGCCATCCGTTTTGTTCCCTCACTAGCTTTAAGCATCGGCTGTCAGAGCAGCTCACAGATCACTGCCACTCTGTACATAGCTCATCTGTACCCTCATCCCCATACTGTATTTCTTTATTTATCTTGCTCTTTTGCACCCCAGTATCTCAACTTGCACATTCATCTTCTGCACATCCTACCGTTCCAGTGTTTAATTGCTATATTGTAATTACTTCGCCACCATGGCCTATTTATTGCCTTTACCTCTCTTATCCTACCTCATTTGCACATGCTGTATATAGATTTTTCTACTGTATTATTGATTGTATGTTTGTTTTTTCCATGTGTAACTCTGTGTTGTTGTATGTGTCGAACTGCTTTGCTTTATCTTGGCCAGGTCGCAGTTGCAAATGAGAACTTGTTCTCAACTAGCCTACCTGGTTAAATAAAGGTGAAACAAAATAAAATAAAAACTGTATTTTAGCTGAAGACAGCCAAGCTGACATGCATACAGACTGACTGCTTCCAAAACTGTTGGAAGCAGCTTTGAGTTACCCACAATGAAACGTTTGTTGTACCCTTTACCTCTATGCTGATGAATGAATGGCAACATGTAGTCTCTTTTCTGGTGTTGGACCCTTGCTATGAGTACAGGAAGCAGCTCAATGGCATTGAAGGACTGAGAGCTGTGCTGCTGTGGTTCAGTGCTGCCCCCTGGTGGGGTTAGGTTCCTGGCATTGTTCTGTTCGGTGTAGGGTGAAGTTTCCCCTTGGTACAGATCTAGGATCAACTTCCCTTCCCCCAATCCTAACCTTAACCATTATTTGGGAAAATACAAAACTGACCCAAGATCAGCATCGAAGGGTAACTATCCCTTCTGTTGTTCTGTTCAGACAGACAGTCTCAACGCAAGGCCAGTTGATTGTCTGAGGAGATGGAAGTTTTTAATTAGTTTTCTAGGCAGGGATTCACTACAAGGTGGATTATATTCCCTTTTATTGTAGTAAGGCTTATCCAAAAAGAATCTTATGTCCTATAATTCTGTCTCTTTTTACTTAGTTTCATACCATGCTGATTTAATTTATTGGTACAGTGCTGTATTCTTCCGGTTGTAATAGCAACATACGCCAGTGGATGTTACTTTGTTCACTCCCAAACCCATCTCTCCCACTGTGTCCCACATGGTTCCGTTTGGGATTCATCCTCAGTCCGTTCTGAAGCCTCCGTTTCCCTGCTCCCCATGTGTCCCAGTGGTTGCCATAGGAGCCGTGGATTTGCCATGCTTCAGCGTGGTGATGTAGAGTATTAAGTAACATGAATGGGGTTTGGTGACGAACCACACACTGGGTTAATATCCATTCATTAGACTGTTTTAGCCTCTGTCTCAGGCTTCCATCTCCTGAGTGAAGCCAGGGCATCGGAGACTAACTAGGCTGTCTGATATCATGCTGCTGGGAGACGTAGTACATACCCAGGCTGTGGTAGGTTGGGTTCAGTAAGGTTACTGTAACTACAGTAGGTACCCAGGCTGTGGTAGGTTGGGTTCAGTAAGGTTTTGGTTCAGTAAGGTTACTGTAACTACAGTAGGTACCCAGGCTGTGGTAGTGGGGTTCAGTAAGGTTACTGTAACTACAGTAGGTACCCAGGCTGTGGTAGGTTGGGTTCAGTAAGGTTACTGTAACTACAGTAGGTACCCAGGCTGTGGTAGGTTGGTTCAGTAAGGTTACTGTAACTACAGTAGGTACCCAGGCTGTGGTAGGTTGGGTTCAGTAAGGTTACTGTAACTACAGTAGGTACCCAGGCTGTGGTAGGTTGGGTTCAGTAAGGTTACTGTAACTACAGTAGGTACCCAGGCTGTGGTAGGTTGGGTTCAGTAAGGTTACTGTAACTACAGTAGGTACCCAGGCTGTGGTAGGTTGGGTTCAGTAAGGTTACTGTAACTACAGTAGGTACCCAGGCTGTTGGTAGGTTGGGTTCAGTAAGGTTACTGGAACTACAGTAGGTACCCAGGCTGTGGTAGGTTGGGTTCAGTAAGGTTACTGAACTACAGTAGGTACCCAGGCTGTGGTAGGTTGGGTTCAGTAAGGTTACTGGAACTACAGTAGGTACCCAGGCTGTGGTAGGTTGGGTTCAGTAAGGTTACTGAACTACAGTAGGTACCCAGGCTGTGGTAGGTTGGGTTCAGTAAGGTTACTGTAACTACAGTAGGTACCCAGGCTGTGGTAGGTTGGGTTCATAAGGTTACTGTAACTACAGTAGGTACCCAGGCTGTGGTAGGTTGGGTTCAGTAAGGTTACTGTAACTACAGTAGGTACCCAGGCTGTGGTAGGTTGGGTTCAGTAAGGTTACTGTAACTACAGTAGGTACCCAGGCTGTGGTAGGTTGGGTTCAGTAAGGTTACTGTAACTACAGTAGGTACCCAGGCTGTGGTAGGTTGTGCAGTAAGGTTACTGTAACTACAGTAGGTACCCAGGCTGTGGTAGGTTGGGTTCAGTAAGGTTACTGTAACTACAGTAGGTACCCAGGCTGTGGTAGGTTGGGTTCAGTAAGGTTACTGTAACTACAGTAGGTACCCAGGCTGTGGTAGGTTGGGTTCAGTAAGGTTACTGTAACTACAGTAGGTACCCAGGCTGTGGTAGGTTGGGTTCAGTAAGGTTACTGTAACTACAGTAGGTACCCAGGCTGTGGTAGGTTGGTTCAGTAAGGTTACTGTAACTACAGTAGGTACCCAGGCTGTGGTAGGTTGGTTCAGTAAGGTTACTGTAACTACAGTAGGTACCCAGGCTGTGGTAGGTTGGTTCAGTAAGTTATGTAACTACAGTAGGTACCCAGGCTTGTGTAGGTTGGGTTCAGTAAGTTACTGTAACTACAGTAGGTACCCAGGCTGTGGTAGGTTGGGTTCAGTAAGGTTACTGTAACTACAGTAGGTACCCAGGCTTGGTGGTAGGTTGGTTCAGTAAGGTTACTGTAACTACAGTAGGTACCCAGGCTGTGGTAGGTTGGGTTCAGTAAGGTTACTGTAACTACAGTAGGTACCCAGGCTGTGGTAGGTTGGGTTCAGTAAGGTTACTGAACTACAGTAGGTACCCAGGCTGTGGTAGGTTGGTCAGTAAGGTTACTGGAACTACAGTAGGTACCCAGGCTGTGGTAGGTTGGGTTCAGTAAGGTTACTGGAACTACAGTAGGTACCCAGGCTGTGGTAGGTTGGGTTCAGTAAGGTTACTGTAACTACAGTAGGTACCCAGGCTGTGGTAGGTTGGTTCAGTAAGGTTACTGGAACTACAGTAAGTACCCAGGCTGTGGTAGGTTTGGGTTCAGTAAGGTTACTGGAACTACAGTAGGTACCCAGGCTGTGGTAGGTTGGTTCAGTAAGGTTACTGTAACTACAGTAGGTACCCAGGCTGTGGTAGGTTGGGTTCAGTAAGGTTACTGTAACTACAGTAGGTACCCAGGCTGTGGTAGGTTGGGTTCAGTAAGGTTACTGTAACTACAGTAGGTACCCATGCTTGTGGTAGGTTGGGTTCAGTAAGGTTACTGTAACTACAGAGGTACCCAGGCTGTGGTAGGTTGGGTTCAGTAAGGTTACTGTAACTACAGTAGGTACCCAGGCTGTGGTAGGTGTGGTTCAGTAAGGTTACTGTAACTACAGTAGTACCCAGGCTGTGGTAGGGGTTCAGTAAGGTTACTGTAACTACAGTAGGTACCCAGGCTGTGGTATAGTTGGGTTCAGTAAGGTTACTGTAACTACAGTAAGTACCCAGGCTGTGGTAGGTTGGGTTCAGTAAGGTTACTGTAACTACAGTAGGTACCCAGGCTGTGGGTAGGTTGGGTTCAGTAAGGTTACTGTAACTACAGTAGGTACCCAGGCTGTGGTAGGTTGGGTTCAGTAAGGTTACTGTAACTACAGTAGGTACCCAGGCTGTGGTAGGTTGGGTTCAGTAAGGTTACTGTAACTACAGTAGGTACCCAGGCTGTGTAGGTTGGGTTCAGTAAAGTTATTGTAACTACAGTAGGTACCCAGGCTGTGGTAGGTTGGGTTCAGTAAGGTTACTGTAACTACAGTAGGTACCCAGGCTGTGGTAGTTGGGTTCAGTAAGGTTACTGTAACTACAGTAGGTACCCACTGTGTAGGTTGGGTTCAGTAAGGTTACTGTAACTACAGTAGGTACCCAGGCTGTGGTAGGTTGGGTTCAGTAAGGTTACTGTAACTACAGTAGGTACACCGGCTGTGGTAGGTTGGGTTCAGTAAGGTTACTGAACTACAGTAGGTACCCAGGCTGTGGTAGGTTGGGGTTCAGTAAGGTTACTGTAACTACAGTAGGTACCCAGGCTGTGGTAGGTTGGGTTCAGTAAGGTTACTGGAACTACAGTAGGTACCCAGGCTGTGGTAGGTTGGGTTCAGTAAGGTTACTGTAACTACAGTAGGTACCCAGGCTGTGGTAGGTTGGGTTCAGTAAGTTACTGGAACTACAGTAGGTACCCAGGCTGTGGTAGGTTGGGTTCAGTAAGGTTACTGGAACTACAGTAGGTACCCAGCTGTGGTAGGTTGGGTTCAGTAAGGTTACTGTAACTACAGTAGGTACCCAGGCTGTGGTAGGTTGGGTTCAGTAAGGTTACTGTAACTACAGTAGGTACCCAGGCTGTGGTAGGTTGGGTTCAGTAAGGTTACTGGAACTACAGTAGGTACCCAGGCTGTGGTAGGTTGGTTCAGTAAGGTTACTGTAACTACAGTAGGTACCCAGGCTGTGGTAGGTTGGGTTCAGTAAGGTTACTGGAACTACAGTAGGTACCCAGGCTGTGGTAGGTTTGGTTCAGTAAGGTTACTGTAACTACAGTAGGTACCCAGGCTGTGGGTAGGTTGGTTCAGTAAGTTACTGTAACTACAGTAGGTACCCAGGCTGTGGTAGTTGGGTTCAGTAAGGTTACTGTAACTACAGTAGGTACCCAGGCTGTGGTAGGTTGGGTTCAGTAAAGTTACTGTAACTACAGTAGGTACCCAGGCTGTGGTAGGTTGGTTTCAGTAAGGTTACTGTAACTACAGTAGTACCCAGGCTGTGGTAGGTTGGGTTCAGTAAAGTTACTGTAACTACAGTAGGTACCCAGGCTGTGGTAGGTTGGGTTCAGTAAGGTTGTAGTGAACAGAGGAGATGTACTGTAACTACGTCTTGTGGCAAAACATGATCTTTTCTCTGAGAGTTATCTTTCAAAGACATATAAAAAAAAATAATCACATGATTATAATGTTACTAAAGTTCATGGGATGTTTACAATGCTTAGGGCTCATCTTGTGCTGTTCTCAAAATAACATTAGTGCTCATCTAGCTAATTAAATAGTCTGGAAGTACCTCAACAATATCATGCTAACTTTAGTCTATATTACAGCAGGATACTCCGTCTAGAACAGGATGATACTTCACACCAGCAAATATGAATTTTGTTCAACATGTGTATCCAATTGTAATCTTCTCCAGTAGTATCAGTAGAAGGCTATTTTATTGATACAGATGTGGCTTATTGAGGTCCACACTGAGGTAAAAATATCATGCCAATACAGCCACTATATTACTGCCCACAACATATAGATAGGAAGTTGAAGTCATGAACACATGTATGCAGTACTGTTAGCAGTTAACGGATAACGGATGCTATATCGTAGTCTGTTCACTTTTGGACTTAAGATACTTTAAATATTCAACTTTGCCATGTGAACTGAACCCAAAGTTCATGTCAGGGGGCTGTGTGAGTGTTGATTTCTGGCTTGGTGGACTTTGTTTGTCATTAAGTCTGTCAGTGTCAGTGTGTCCACATGCCATTGTTGCTCTGGTGGGCCGACCACGTTAACATAGCAGCTGACCAGTTACACAAGACTTTAGCTCCGGGTTAACTGAGATGCTTCTCTTTCTGTCAGATATGCAGTTTTAGCCAAACACCACAGATATTCCCACAGCCTGATGTATCCATGGGAACAGTTTGTGGGTAGACAAAACAGTTGGAATCAGCCAGAGCTTTTCCATTAGTCCATGAGCAGTGGTCAGGCCAGCTGAATGGAACGGACTGAGACTGACTCATAGCCCGGCCCTGCACTGTTCACCAAGTTCTGCTTTTCCTCTGGGACAGACCAAGACACACAACAGCACAGTTGCCATGGCGTCAGGAGCCGTTGAGCAGTGTCATCTGTCTGGTGGATCTGTGCCAGACCCAGCCTCTTGGCAAGACCACATGAATTCCAACCATAGCCAGTGTAATGTAGGGGGCTTATTACAACCATAGCCATGGTAATGGTGGGGGCTTATTACAACCATAGCCATGGTAATGGTGGGGGCTTATTGCAACCATAGCCAGGGTAATGGAGGGGGCTTATTACAACCATAGCCATAGATGGAGGGGCTTATTGACAACCATAGCCATGTAAGGAGGGGGTTATTACAACCATAGCCAGGGTAAGTGGGGGCTTATTACAACCATAGCTCAGGGTAATGGAGGGGCTTATTACAACCATAGCCATGGTAATGTAGGGGGCTTATTACAACCATAGTCATGGTAATGGAGGGGCTTATTACAACCATAGCAGGGTTAATGGAGGGAGCTTATTACAACCATAGCCAGGTAATGGAGGGGCTTATTACAACCATAGCCAAGGGGTAATGGATGGGGGCTTATTACAACCATAGCCAGGGTAATGGTAGGGGGCTTATAACAACCAGGCCATGGTAATGGAGGGGGTATTACAACCATAGCCAGGGTAATGAGGGGGCTTATTACAACCATAGTCAGGTAATGGAGGGGCTTTCTACAACCATAAGCCAGTTAAATGGTGGGGCTTATTCAAACCATAGCCGGTAATGTAGGGGGTTATTAAACCATAGCCAGGTAATGGGTGGGGCTTATTACAAACCATAGTCAGCGGTAATGGTGGGGTTATTACAACCAATTAAGCCAGGGTAATGGGGGGCTTATTACAACCATACCAGTGTAATGTAGGGGGCTTATTACAACCATAGCCATGTAATGGTGGGGGCTTATTACCAACCATAGCCAGGTAATGGAGGGGCTCATTACAACCATACCAGGGTAATGAGGGCTTATTACACCATGCCAGGGTAATGGGAGGGGGCTTTATAGCCAGGGTAATGGAGGGGGCTTATAGCCATGTAATCTGTATTCCCTCCCTGTCGTCCTGGAGCACACTGGAATCAGATGCTGCTTGTTGTGTCTACGCCCTTCTGATTCCCTCCCTTGTCGCCCTGGAGCACACTGAATGCAGATGCTGGCTCTGTTGTGCTACAGCCTTGCTGTTCCCTCCCTGTCGTCCTGGAGCAAACTGATCAGATGCTGCTTGTTGTGACTACGCCTATCTGATTCCCTCCCTGTCGTCCTGGAGCACACTGAATCAGATTGCCTGCTTTGACTACAGCCTTCTGATTCCCTCCCTGTCGTCTGGAGCACACTGAATCAGATCTGCTCTGTTGTGTCTACAGCCTTCTGATTCCCTCCCTGTCGCCCTGGAGCACACTGAATCAGATGCTGCTCTGTTGTGTCTACGGCCTTCTGATTCCCTCCCTGTCGTCCTGGGAGCACACTGAATCAGATGCTGCTCTGTTGTGTCTACGGCCTTCTGATTCCCTCCCTGTCGTCCTGGAGCCACTGAATCAGATGCTGCTCTGTGTGTCTACAGCCTTCTGATTCCCTCCCTGTCGCCTGGAGCACACTGAATCAGATGCTCTCTGTTGTGTCTACAGCCTTCTGATTCCCTCCCTGTCGTCCTGGAGGCACACGATTCAGATCTGCTCTGTTGTGTCTACAGCCTTCTGATTCCCTCCCTGTCGTCCTGGAGCACACTGAATCAGATGCTGCTCTGTTGTGTCTACAGCCTTCTGATTCCCTCCCTGTCGTCCTGCGAGCACACTGAATCAGATGCTGCTCTGTTGTGTCTACAGCCTTCTGTTCCCTCCTGTCGTCCTGGAGCACACTGAATCAGATGCTGCTCTGTTGTGTCTACGGCCTTCTGATTCCCTCCCCTGTCGTCCTGGAGCACACTGAATCAGATGTTGCTCTGTTGTGTCTACGGCCTTCTGAATTCCCTCCCTTCGTCCTGGAGCACACTGAATCAGATGCTGCTCTGTTGTGTCTACGGCCTTCTGATTCCCTCCCTGTCGTCCTGGAGCACACTGAATCAGATGCTGCTCTGTCTCTTCCCCAGCTCTGTTAACGTGTGGAATATCATGTTTACATCTGTATCTTAGGGACCCACGTCCTACAGAACAGTTCTACACTTTAATATGCTTGAATCCGTTCGGGTGTATTCAGGTTTCTAGGGTTCTCACAAATGTTTTATGCTTTAGTCCGTGTGTGTGTGTGTGGTGTGTGTGTTGTGTGTGTGTGGTGTGTGTGTGTGTGTGTGTGTGGTGGTGTGTGTGTGTGTGTGTGTGTGTGTGTGTGTGGTGTGTGCGTAAATCGACCCTGTGTGGCGCAAGTGTGGCTGGATCTCTCTGGAGGCTATTTAGTTAAATCACACTGTAGTGTTCCCCTAATGGAGACGATGTTGAGGTAACGCACGTACGGTAGTGTTCCCTAATGGGACGTGTTGAGTAACACACCGTACGGTAGTGTTCCCCTAATGGAGACGTGTTGAGGTAACACCACCCGTACGAGTGCTTCCCTAATTGGAGACGTGGTTGAGTACACACCGTACCGAGTGTCCCCTAATGGAGACGTTTGAGGTAAACACAAGCCGTACGGTAGTGTTCCGCCTAATGGAGACGTGGAGGCTAGCCACGCCGTACGGTAGTTTCCCCTAATGGAGACGTGATTAGCAGGCACACCCTACGGTAGTGTTCCCTAATTGGAGACGTGGTAACGTGGTGTTCTAAGTGAGACGTGAGGTACACACCGTACGGTAGTTTCCCCAATGAGGACGTGTTGACGTAGCACACCGTACGGTAGTGTTCCCCTAATGGAGACGGGTGAGGTAGCACCGTACGGTAGTGTTCCCCTAATGGAGACGTGTTGAGGTAGCACACCGTACGGTAGTGTTCCCCTAATGGATATGGAGAAAGTACTGTATGTGTGACTCTCTAGCTAGCATACCTCAGCTGTTGTCACTGCGGTGGGTCCAGAGCCAGGCAGTCCCATTCCTCCACTGAACTCTTATTTCATGTCAGCCTGCTGGAGGATGGGACATTTGTCCACCTTGACATTGTGACTCCAGTAGTCCAACGGCTGCTTTAAACACTAGCTCCCAAGTTCAGCAGCCTGGAGAAACGTAGTCAGCTAGTAGTGGCTTGGCTCAAGATGATTTGAACGTTTTTGATATACTGTACAGCCAGAGCTCTGTGTATATAGGGCTCTGTGTATATAGGACTCTGTGTATATAGGGCTCTGTGTATATAGGGCTCTGTGTATTTAGGACTCTGTATATAGGGCTCTGTGTATATAGGACTCTGTGTATATAGGACTCTGGCTAACAATCTGAATTTGTACTTTAGATTTTTTTATCATTAGTTTAATTCCTTATTGTAGAGGGAAAAGTTCCCAGAGTGCCTACAGTTGATCTTTGCTGTTATGATTTGTGGTGGATATTATCCTGTCTGAGGAGGCCATCTTCTCCCCTGCTGGCTTCCAGCTGCACTACAGTATATCCTGCCTGTAGTTTGTCTCACTTGTCAGACTCATGGAGATCCTGCAGCTGTGGGAAGAGACCAGCCTGTAGTATGGAGGACAATGAGTGTTCCAGTCTACTGCACTCTCCGGGCCAACAGTAATCCAGTTGACAGTCTGTTTAGGCAGCTGGGTGGGGTGGGGTGGGTGGTCTGCGGGGCTGTGCTGCCATGCTGGCTACAGTATGGGGAGGTTGTGGGCCCCATGTGACCACCGTCAGTGGCATGCCAGGCATGGTAAAGCAGAGTAGCTAGGGTCGCTTTCCTAATTCTTTATTATTTCCCTCCCTTCTCTCTTCCTCCCTTCTCCCTTCCTCCCTTCTCTCTCTCTCCCTCCCTTCTCTCTCTCTCCCTCCCTTCTCTCTCTCTCCCTCCCTTCTCTCTCTCTCTCTCCCTCCCCTCCCTTCTCTCTCTTCCTTCCTCTCCTCTCTCTCCCTCCCTCCCCTCTTTTTTTCTCTCCCACTCTTCGCCCTGCCCCTTCCTGGAGAAGCGGAAAATGTAAGTCTGGGTGAGAGGACACGGAGCAAGGGGCAGAGGCGCCATGAGTGAGTACTGGACACCGTGACTTTGGGTTGGATCTATGGGGTGGTTTGGGCTTGTTTGGTGTTTAAAACTACTGGGATTCCTCACTTTATTTGGACATACATTTTTTATTTTTTTATTTTTCAAGTACACACATTATTGTTCAGTCATTTGTTTTAGTCATCTCTTAGTAAACATAATAGGGTTGGATATGAAGACTAGAACGTGAACTAGACTAGAGTTAGACACAGTTCGTAGTTGTACTGCCCCCATGTCTGTCTCTCTTGTGCTCTCTCGCTCTCTGTCTGTCTGTTTGTCACCATGGGGTCTAGTTTTCTGTGTAGTTGGATGTAGGTTCTGCCTGTATTGGCCCTGCGCTACAGTAGTGTACTGTAGCCTGGGGATTTGAAGTGAATGCCAGAGAGGTAGAGGGGACAGGAAGGACAGTGGGCCAGCGGGTGCAGAGCAGAGTGCCAGGGCCTTACAGATCTGACTATAAATACAGTCCAGGAATAATCAACAGCAAATGGTCTAGCTAGTAGCTGTCAGCACTCAGGGGCTCTCTGCAACCTTCATACAACATTTATGCAATCTTCATACAACATTAATACAACATCCCTTAGTTCCAGCTGTTGCATGGCGACAGAGAAGGCATGACACAGGTGTTGTCATACTGTATCAGTGAATATGTTGTTGTGAAGGATAGTAGAGACTGTTTAATGCCTGTGATGATACAGTATGTCTGGCTGCCCTGATCGACTTCATGTGACACTTCCAGCCATTGTTGTTATTTTGGTTTGCATGGCCTGGCTGTTGTGTTGTTCAGAAGGTTTTTATAGCTCTGAGTATAGTTGGTCGTCCCAGTTACACTTCGGAGATCTGAGCTGAATATGAAGAATATACCTATAATCGGCTCTATTTAACAGAAATATGAGATTTAAGGAGTTAAATATGAATTTCTATGTTTTTACTACTTTTAATTGATGGCAGTGGACCATAACAGTAGTGTGTCCCCCACGTGTTGTAGTCTGTGTGTGACTGTCTGTTGCAGACTCCCCTGCTGTAGTCTGCTAATGCTGCTAGGTTTTGCTGGTGACAGTCAGTACCATGGTGTCAGTCAGTTTAGCCTGTCTCAGCAGCCTGCCAGCCCATTCTGTCTGGATTAAGGCCTGGCTATCTGGGACACCATTGTCTGCTGGAGTGTCATCGCCACCTCAGATATGCAGGCCTTATGTATGCAGCTGTTGAACAAATGGGTTGGAAACATGCCTGCTCACATAAACTGAGACGTTCAATTCCATATTCACAACTCAGTCACTTGTTAGTGTGTGTGATTCTGGTGAAGTTATCTAGGCGTTTTACAGTGATGAGCTGTAACAGTGTTTGGATGGGAGTCTGATGGACATCTGGATCTGCTGAGGAAGGAGTAAATCCCATGGCAGGAAGTGCTGGTAAGATGACTTCACTATGTTCCAGTGAAGCACAGAGTTTACTGTCGCAAACTAGTATCTGGAAGGAGAACGTCTTCCCAGTTCCCATGCCAATATGTTCTGCAGTCTGTGGGTTTATTCTCCTTGTTTATATAGTATACTGTATGCCCGCTCTTCATTTTCATAAAGCAGCTCCAGGATCAGTTATTCTGTAAATCACTGTCATATCCTGTTGTTCTGTAGCACTGTTGTGATACATAGACATCAGCAGGATTGTAGTTCCTCAATGTGCCAACAGAGGTCCTCCTACACTGCTTTCAGTAGCTCTTGCTGCACTCCCTTTATGTAAACAGACTGTTACAAAGATTCTGATGTGTCATTGTATCTTGTTTACACATCATCACGTATGACCATAGTTCAGAGGTCGTTGTGTTTGATTATGGTTTAGAAAAGCAGATTGTTCAGAGGGATAGCCCACTGAGGAGCTACAAATTGCTTTTTGAAAGGTATGTGTACGTCTTGAGCAAGACTGTTGTCATCGTTCTCACTAGATCAGGGATCATTAACTAGATTCAGACGCAGGACAATTTTTTGGGGTCAGGGGGTCAGAACGTAATTACAAATCATTTGTAGACTACAAATTGACCAAAAGAAGGCCAAACAGATTAACATTTCACTAAAACCATAATAATTTCAAACCTTGCTTACATTTGTATACGATCACATACACTGAGTGTGCAAAAACATTAAGAACACCTTCCCAATATTGAGTTGGCCGCGGGCCGCCAGTTGGGGAACCCTGCTCTAGATGATGAAGTTTAAACATAAACAGCCATTGTTCTGGTGTTTTTCAACCACGCACCTGTTACATAACCTCCTGCTGCTGTAGGGGGGTAAACTAACCTCTAGTCTCTTCTCCTCTCCCTCTCCTCCCCTCATACCTTCTCCTATCTCCTCTCCCTCCCCACCCCTTCCCTCTCCTCCTCCCCTGTCCTTCTCCCCTCCCCTGTCCTCCTCCTACAGATGTGTGTAACAGTACTGATCTTCCAGAGGTGGAGATCATCAGTCTGCTGGAGGAGCAGCTGCCCCACTACAAGCTGAGAGCAGACACCATCTACGGGTATGACCACGACGACTGGCTCCACACCCCTCTCCTCTCCCCCGATACCAACCTGGACCTCACCGTCGAGCAGATTGAGGAGACACTGAAGTATTTCCGTAAGCACAGCGTTTTGTATTTGGTTGTTTTGTTAAGATGATGCAGGCAAGAGGGTCGAGGGCTTCCACACTCCCTCTGCTGGTCACTTCTCTGATTTCTATTCTTCCTTTTATGTGGTCTGTTGTACGCTGGTACACATTTGATATTCAACTGGTTCATTGACATTAGTAATTGTATTGAGCTCATATTGCAGTGTATTTTTGGAAATGGTGCAGGTTAGAGCCGAGATCAAGGATTTAAAAAATGAGGATGATGGGGGTGGAAGACAAACAGCTGAGATTCTGGTGTCGTAATGAGACTGTCTGAGATATATACATGCAGACAGACAGATTGATACAAACACAGAGAGACAGACAGAGGTTGAGACAAAGGGAATGAAAGGTAGAGGGAGACAGTCATTTTAATATGACCCTGAGCCCATATGGGTCAGCGACAGACAGCTGGGCCTAGTTGACACAGCAAACATACCCGCTGGGCCGTGGGTGCCCGGCAGGCTGAAGCGCCACGCTCTGCCAGTCTGCTCGGCTGCTGGTCCTATCAGCTCAGTGGGAGACGTCTGTCCTAACGTCTGTCTGTGTCTCAACCAGACATGAGGCTGGACAGACACAAGGCTGTGTGTGTTTTCTTTATCTTTATTTAACTAGGCAAGTCAGTTAAGAACAAATTCTTATTTACAATGACGGCCTACCCCGGCCAAACCCTCCCCTAACCCGGACGACGCTGGGCCAATTGTGCGGTGGTTGTGATACAGCCCGGGATTGAACCCGGGTCTGTAGTGACGCCTCTAGCACTGCGATACCAGTGCCTTAGACCGCTCCACCACTCAGGATCTGATCTGATCACATACTGATCTGTCCTTGTGTATGACCTTTATGTCAACTGGTTGTCAGCGGCCTTCTGTTGTGAATGTAGGTCATACTGTAGAGCTCAGGAAGTTTAACACCATCAATCAGCAGATATGTGCTTTGTGTTGATACAGTATCTGTACTGTTGTCTGAAAGACGGCACTGTAGGATGCTGTAATAACAGATGCTGTGGCACTTTAATACTCTGATTACATTGTCGCAGATGTAGACTACAATGACAGTCCTGCAGCATTGGTTAAAAATAGTTACTGATACTGACTTAAAGGATAGACTCCAGTCTTCTCACAAGACAAGACCACTTTGTCACATTTGTGCAGCGTAATACAAACCTTTGTTCCCAAACTGATATTCTTTGATAGATGGTTTTAGATATTGTACTCTACTCCTTGATTCAATTCAGAACTAGGCTATAGAGATTTATATCACCAATCTGGTTTTGTCAATTCCGTTCTTGTCACTTGTCTTGTCATTTCTGGTCTTGTCACCTGTGATTGTGATGTCACAAGGAGGATAGGCAGCAGGGTGGTTCATTGGTCATCTGGCTAGTCAGCTGTTCCCTGATAGGCCACTCCTACTCTGATGCATCTTCTACCACAGACACATTACACTCCATATGATGCAATACTAATGGCATTATACACCGTTGAATCAGTCAGCAGGCAGGTTGAGGAAGTGATTCTATAATCGCTGAAATAATAATCCTCAGTGTTTGATTCATGGCTGTCTCTAAAATTACATCTGACCTTTTTATTGTCTGACTGTCAAGTGGTGTTAGAATTAGTCAGTGTGCTCTTTATCAAAGGGACATGCTATTAAAGAAGTAGAAGCATCTCAGGTATTATCCTGCTGTAAATCAGTGTGGGGGAGAGAACTATATTCCCCACTATAAACCTATTGAATGATTTCTTAATATCTCCCTGCCCTGTAGTAGAGGTGTTGTACCAGACCAGGCAGATATGAACAGAGAGCTGGTCACATACAGAGGCAGCAGCAGTAGCAACACTAGCCTGCATTCAGATGCTACTCAGTGCTGGAGTAGGGAGCCAGTCTCCATGGCAACCTCACAGAAGGATGTACTGTTGGGAGAAGGGGAGGGTGAGCCAAGGAGAGAGAGGAGGGGCGAAAGCAGGTTGCTATTGACGGAACAGTTCAGAGGGAGGAGCATGCCTCTGACATTTCCCTTCATCATTGGCTCATGGCCCTCCCCAGGCCCCTCCCTCATTTGTGATACAACCTTGACTCACCACCAGGCAGCAACACATCCCTGCTGCATAACTGTGTTTTGGGCTGCGTTGCTTTTTGGGAAATATCTCTTTCTCTCTTTCCTCTCCTCCTGTCCCTACCATCCTTCCGCTCGGGTACCAGTGATAAAATGTGCTGTTCCACGTGGTCTCCTCATCATGGTAAACTCCTAGAGAACTCAGAGTATGTAATGAAAGGATGGGCAGGTGTTCTCGTGACCTCCGCAGCAGGACAGGAGAAGATGGTGATGCTCCTCTCAGCTGAAGGGGACTGAGTATGCAGAAATTTGTGGAGGCGGATTACTATGAGCTAGACTGGTACTATGAGGAATGCACAGATGGTAAGCCTGATCGGGACGGTTATCCATCTAGCTGTTATCTAACTGTGCTGTTAATGGGGCTATATGTGGGAAAGGGGAGGGAGGAAGGGAGAGGGACAGGGAGGAGGGCTAGAGGGGATGATTTTGCTGGTAGGGTGGTTATATACCATTGACTGTATAAATCTGCCTGTCTCTCTTCGCTCCAGTATG
This sequence comes from Salvelinus sp. IW2-2015, assembly GCF_002910315.2. Taxonomy (NCBI): domain Eukaryota; kingdom Metazoa; phylum Chordata; class Actinopteri; order Salmoniformes; family Salmonidae; genus Salvelinus; species Salvelinus sp. IW2-2015. The sequence continues at coordinate 275,845 of NW_019942871.1, read as the reverse complement.
TATTGCGTCAGTCACATGATGCTGGAACCACTGAGCCAGAGGCTGCTGTGTTGCTTCACTCTGCTCTGGTCTGTCTGATAACAGGTGCATTTAACTAAGTTTACCTCAGCCAAGGAGGCCATGGCTGTAGGACGAGGCTGTAGCTAATTCTCTTACTATCATTTTGTTGTGTTGGGTGTGATATCAGCTTCTGTTGATTGTAACCAGGGTGAATTAGGAGCAACAGAAACTGTGGCACCACAAAACAAGGCTGCTATGTAAATGTAGCAACAAAGGGGAATGACAAGGTGGTTTTTCATAGAGCGGACTGACTACCCATGGAGCTTTAGCATTGGCCTGCCATTGTGTGTGTATGTGACAGAGAAAATGGGAGAAGAGGGATGCATAGCAGTCCTATAGATCTGTACAGTCAGAATAACAGTCCTATAGGATCTGTACAGTCAGAATAACAGTCCTATAGGATCTGTACAGTCAGAATAACAGTCCTATAGGATCTGTACAGTCAGAATAACAGTCCTATAGATCTGTACAGTCAGAATAACAGTCCTATAGATCTGTACAGTCAGAATAACAGTCCTATAGATCTGTACAGTCAGAATAACAATCCTATAGATCTGTACAGTCAGAATAACAGGTCTATAGATCTGTACAGTCAGAATAACAGTCCTATAGATCTGTACAGTCAGAACAACAGTCCTATAGATCTGTACAGTCAGAACAACAGTCCTATAGATCTGTACAGGCAGAATAACAGTCCTATAGAGCTGTACAGTCAGAATAACAGTCCTATAGAGCTGTACAGTCAGAATAACAGTCCTATAGATCTGTACAGTCAGAACAACATCCATAGATCTGTACAGCCAGAATAACGTCCTATAGATCTGTACAGTCAGAATAACAGTCCTAATAGAGCTGTAACAGTCAGATAACATTCCTATAGAGCTGTACAGTCAGAATAACAGTCCTATAGAGCTGTACAGTCAGAAATAAACAGTCCTATAGATCTGTACAGTCAGATAACAGTCCTATAGATCTGAGTCCTGGAAAGTAGCAGCACATAGCATCACACAGCAATATAATATGGAAATGTTTTACAGCAGCTTCACCTAGCGGAATATAGCTATCCCTGTATCCCCTGATTCTTTCATTGAGCCATCCAACATGATCAGTGGCTCTATATATTTATTTTATTTCACCTTTATTTAACCAGGTAAACTAGTCGAGAACAAGTTCTCATTTACAATTGCGACCTGGCCAAGATAAAGCAAAGCAGTGTGACACAGACAACAACACAGAGTTACACATGGAATAACAATAAATAAGCCAATAACACAATAAACAAGTCAATGACACAGTAGAAAAGAAAGTCTATATACAGTGTGTGCAAAATGCATGAGGAGGTAGGCAATAAATAGGAGCAAATAATTACAATTTAGCAGATTAACACCTGGAGTGATAAATGAGCAGATGATGATGTGCAAGTAAAAGAGAAAAACTGGTGGCAAAGAAGCAGAAAGTAAATAAAAACAGTTGGGGATGAGGTAGGTAGATTGGGTGGGCTATTTACAGATGGACTATGTATAGCTGCAGCGGTCAGTTAGCTGCTCAGATAGCTGATGTTTAAAGTTGGTGAGGGAAATAAGTCTCCAACTTAAGCGATATAAAACAGCTGACTAGGCCTATACCCTTGGCTGAAGACGTTTCCATAGATGATGGTTATATATTATGAGAAGAGGCCTGTTCTGTTGGATAAGATCTCTTTGGTAATGCTGTTTACATATGATGTTGGAGGACTCATTTACTACAGTAGATTGTGTTGAGGGCCTCTTGACATTTTAATGTCCACGTCCCCTACTACGGTCTACTCCAACAGTTAAGACAAGTCTAAATGACATGGTTTTATATTCACATGGTTGATAAACACGCTGCAGTGCTGTACTGTGGATATCTCTTTCCAACTATCCACACGTTTCTAGAGATCTCATCCAACACCATGATTGGACAGCCAACCAGCCTAGCCACTAGCCTGGTCCCATTGACTTTGTGTAGCCAACCTTCCTGTCGTTCATTATCACGCCAAACCACCGCTAGCAGAGCTGACGAAGACGGGGGCTCATAATGAAGCAGACAGTACACGGAAGGTTTGGAGGGGAGGTTTGTGCTGTGGAGACTGGGACTCATAATGAAGCAGACGGTACATGGAAGGTTTGGAGGGGAGGTTGTGCTGTGGAGACTGGGCTCATAATGAAGCAGCCAGTACATGGAAAGCGGGGAAGGTTTGGAGGGGAGGTTGTGTTGTGGAGACTGGGGCTCATAATGAAGCAGACGGTACATGGAAGGTTTGGAGGGGAGGTTGTACTGTGGAGACTGGGGCTCATAATGAAGCAGACAGTACATGGAAGGTTTGGAGGGGAGGTTTGTGCTGTGGAGACTGGGGCTCATAATGAAGCAGACGGTACATGGAAGGTTTGGAGGGGAGGTTGTGCTGTGGAGACTGGGGCTCATAATGAAGCAGACGGTACATGGAAGGTTTGGAGGGAGGTTGTACTGTGGAGACTGGGGCTCATAATGAAGCAGACAGTACATGGAAGCAGGGGAAGGTTTGGAGGGGAGTTGTGTTGTGGAGACTGGGGCTCATAATGAAGCAGACGGTACTGGAAGGTTTGGAGGGGAGGCTGTACTGTGGAGACTGGGGCTCATAATGAAGCAGACAGTACATGAAAGCAGGGGAAGTTTGGAGGGGAGGTTGTGTTTGTGGAGACTGGGGCTCATATATGGAGCAGACAGTACATGGAAGCAGGGGAAGGTTTGGAGGGGGGTTGTGCTGTGGAGACTCGGACTCATAATGGAGCAGACAGTACATGGAAGGTTTGGAGGGGAGGTTGTGCTGTGGAGACTGGGCTCATAATGAAGCAGACAGTACATGGAAGCAGGGGAAGGTTTGGAGGGGAGGTTGTGCTGTGGAGACTGGGGCTCATAATGAAGCAGACAGTACATGGAAGGTTTGGAGGGGAGGTTGTGTTGGGAGACTGGGGCTCATAATGAAGCAGACAGTACATGGAAGGTTTGGAGGGGAGGTTGTACTTTGGAGACTGGGGCTCATAATGAAGCAGACAGTACATGGAAGGTTTGGAAGGGAGGTTGTGCTGTGGAGACTGGGGCTCATAATGAAGCAGACGGTACATGGAAGGTTTGGAGGGGAGGTTGTGCTGTGGAGACTGGGGCTCATAATGAAGCAGACAGTACATGGAAGCAGGGGAAGGTTTGGAGGGGAGGTTGTGTTGTGGAGACTGGGGCTCATAATGAAGCAGACGGTACATGGAAGGTTTGGAGGGGAGGTTGTACTGTGGAGACTGGGGCTCATAATGAAGCAGACAGTACATGAAAAGGTTTGGAGGGGAGGTTGTGCTGTGGAGACTGGGGCTCATAATGAAGCAGACGGTACATGGAAGGTTTGGAGGGGAGGTTGTGCTGTGGAGACTGGGGCTCATAATGAAGCAGACGGTACATGGAAGGTTTGGAGGGGAGGTTGTACTGTGGAGACTGGGGCTCATAATGAAGCAAGACAGTACATGGAAGCAGGGGAAGGTTTGGAGGGGAGGTTGTGTTTGGAGCTGGGGCTCATAATGAAGCAGACGGTACATGGAAGGTTTGGAGGGGAGGCTGTACTGTGGAGACTGGGGCTCATAATGAAGCAGACAGTACATGAAAGCAGGGGAAGGTTTGGAGGGAGGTTGTGTTGTGGAGACTGGGGCTCATAATGGAGCAGACAGTACATGGAAGCAGGGGAAGGTTTGGAGGGGAGGTTGTGCTGTGGAGACTCGGACTCATAATGGAGCAGACAGTACATGGAAGGTTTGGAGGGGAGGTTGTGCTGTGGAGACTGGGGCTCATAATGAAGCAGACAGTACATGGAAGCAGGGGAAGGTTTGGAGGGGAGGTTGTGCTGTGGAGACTGGGCTCATAATGAAGCAGACAGTACATGGAAGGTTTGGAGGGGAGGTTGTGGTTGTGAGACTGGGGCTCATAATGAAGCAGACAGTACATGGAAGGTTTGGAGGGGAGGTTGTACTTTGGAGACTGGGGCTCATAATGAAGCAGACAGTACATGGAAGGTTTGGAAGGGAGGTTGTGCTGTGGAGACTGGGGCTCATAATGAAGCAGACAAGTTCATGGAGCAGGGGAAGGTTTGGAGGGGAGGTTGTACTGTGGAAGACTGGGGCTCATAATGAAGCAGACAGTTCATGGAAGCAGGGGAAGGTTTGGAGGGAGGTTGTGCTGTGGAGACTGGGGCTCATAATGAAGCAGACAGTACATGGAAGCAGGGGAAGGTTTGGACGGGAGGTTGTGCTGTGGAGACTGGGGCTCATATTGAAGCAGACAGTACATGGAAGCAGGGGAAGGTTTGGAGGGGAGGTTGTGCTGTGGAGACTGGGGCTCATATTGAAGCAGACAGTACATGGAAGGTTTGGAGGGGAGGTTTGGCTGTGGAGACTGGGGCTCATAATGAAGCAGACAGTACATGGAAGCAGGGGAAGGTTTGGAGGGGGTTGTACTGTGGAGACTGGGGCTCATAATGAAGCAGACAGTCATGGAAGGTTTGGAGGGGAGGTTGTACTGTGGAGACTGGGGCTCATAATGAAGCAGACAGTACATGGAAGCAGGGGAGGTTTGGAGGGAGGTTGTGCTGTGGAGACTGGGGCTCATAATGAAGCAGACAGTACATGGAAGGTTTGGAGGGGAGTTTGTACTGTGGAGACTGGGGCTCATAAGGAAGCAGACAGTACATGGAAGCAGTGGGAAGGTTTGGAGGGGAGGTTGTGCTGTGGAGACTGGGGCTCATATTGAAGCAGACAGTACATGGAAGCAGGGGAAGGTTTAGAGGGGAGGTTGTGCTGTGGAGACTGGGGCTCATATTGAAGCAGACAGTACATGGAAAGTTTGGAGGGGAGGTTGTGCTGTGGAGACTGGGGCTCATAATGAAGCAGACAGTTCATGGAAGGTTTGGAGGGTAGGTTGTACTGTGGAGACGGGCTCATAATGAAGCAGACAGTACATGGAAGCAGGGGAAGGTTTAAAGGGGAGGTTGTACTGTGGAGACTGGCGGCTCAGTGGGCTACAGCCAGACGAGGGCTCCAGAAGGCCAGGGGCAGCCAGGGACAGCCTGGCCAAGCTCAGAGCTGCCTGGATGGGCCTAGCTCCATGATCACATGGCTGGGAGTCTGGCAGGTACACAGCCCTGGGTGATGCTCAGAATATTGATCACTTCGGCAGTGGGGAGGGCATGGACCATGTACATCTCCCCACAGGAGCGGGGAGGGAAGGCTGCCAGCCAAACTCTGCCAGCCTTCCCTCCCCTCTTCCTACAGTACCCCTCTCCTCATCCCTCTCCGCTACCCACCTCCACCCTGCTCACAAAGCCCAGGGCTTACAGTTCTATTGGCCTGGGAGGGGGAGTTGGAGGGAGGTGAGAGGGGCTGTCCTCCTCCAGTCTCTCCATGCTGGGAACTTTATCAGTGCACACAAAAAGGGCCTCTGAGGCAGACAGGAAGGCTGTGAGGTGGGGGTTGTTTTGGGGGGTTAGCCACAAGCTGTTGTGGATGCTGTATTGTTTCAATAGGAATGTGTGGTTGCATTCAGTATGCCCACACTAGCATACAGTACTGCCCAGGATATTACCAGAAGTTAAATGAGATGAATGAAAATTATTTGGACATGGGATAATTGAAGGAAACATGTTTAATTGGAGAGTTATGTGAAGTATTTGGTGATGGTGTTCTATCTATGGGATCAAGGTTGTTTTTTGTCAACCGTTTTTATCAGCCGTTATGGGGATAACGATGTTTATATCAGCCGTTATGGGCATAACGATGTTTTTGTCAGCCGTTATGGGCACAACGATGTTTTTATCAGCCGTTATGAGCATAACAATGTTTTTATCAGTCGTTATGGGCATAACGATGTTTTTATCAGCCGTTATGGGCATAACGATGTTTTTATCAGTCGTTATGGGCACAACGATGTTTTTGTCACAAGTTAACTGACTAACCGGCTTTCACATCTATAATAGTTTGTCTAGCAGTTTACATTTGTCACTGGAATGTTGGTGATTTGTTTACTGTTGCATTGCTCTCAATGTGACTAGTTTGATAAAGCCAGTGCATGTCGATTGATTAGAATCAGTTACTGTATCTGTGACCAACAGATGCATATTGGTGTTCCCAGTCAGGTGAAATCCATAGATTAAGTCCTCATTTATTTATTTATTTAAATTGACTGATTTACCTTCTATGAACTGTTGCATTTATATTTTAGTTCAGTATACATACTGTTCTTCCTTTATTCTATTTCATCAAGCTCTGTATTTCTTAATGGTTCCTGTTCTGTTATTTGGCTCTCAGTATGTTGCTTCTGCGTTGAATAAGTATGCATGTGCAAATTGAGTCACCTGTGGATGTGACTGTGGTGAGGCAGGCTGGGGCCCCACCCTTACAACAGGTGTATGTGTCTTATGGTGTGCTCCGCCTTGCACTGTTTCCATGGTGAGTCTGGTGGAACATACCATTTCAACGCTTGAAAAGGGGGGTGAGCAAATAGACACATTTAGACTTGATAGGGATAACACTATAACTTATTATATGGTTATATTAGTCCTTGTCACATAGCTGACATTTTGAATTGACTCCATGCTCTAATCTAAACATTCAAAGTCCTGTCAGTCTGAGAATCGTTTAGTGCCACTCCCCTGCTCCGGTTCCACAGTGGGCTGTCTTCTAGTCATGGACAATAGAGGGAGAGAGAGCAGGAGGAGGGAGTGTCTGTGACTGGGTGACAGACGTGCCTTGCTGTCCTCACACAAACACACACACACACCGACTTAGACACACACACTCTCTCGCTGACTGAGACTGACTGTCACACACACACACACACACACACACACACACACACACACACACACACACACACACACACGACCACACACGACCACACACAAGGGCGTACTGTAACATAACATAACCATAAAACATAGTCAAAAGTTTGGACACCACAACCCATTCAGGGTTAAAGAAATATGACAATAACACATGGAATCAATTTAGTAAAAACCAAAAAAGTGTTAAACAAATCAAAATATATTTTATATTTGAGATTCTTCAAAGTAGCCACCCTTTGCCTTGATGACAGCTTTGCACACTCTTGGCATTCAACCAGCTTCATGACGAATGCTTTTCCAACAGTCTTGAAGGAGTTCCCACATATGCTGAGCACTTGTTGGCTGCTTTTCCTTCACTCTGCGGTCCAACTCATCCCAAACCATCTCAAGTGGGTTGCGGTCAGGTGATTGTGAAGGCCAGGTCATCTGATGCAGCACTCCATCACTCTGGCCCAGCCAAAGCCCAGACTTGAACCTGATAGAACATCTCTGGAGAGACATGAAAATAGCTGTGCAGTGACGTTCCCCATCCAACCTGACAAAGCTTTAGAGGATCTGCAGAGAAGAATGGGAGAAACTCCCCAAATACAGGTGTGCCAAGGAAGTAGCATCAAACCCAAGAAGAATCGAGGCTGTAATCACTGCCAAAGTACGGATTAAAGGGTCTGAATATTTATTTTTAATACATTTGCAAAAAATATATATGTTGGGGTATTATGGGGTATTATGGGGTATTGTGATGTCATTATGGGGTATTGTGTGTAGATTGATGATATATTATTTTCATCCATTTTAGAATAAGGCTGTAATGTACCAAAATGTTGAAAAAGTCAAGGCGTATAACAGAGCTCCAAATATGAACTGAGAGATGTTTCATTTCCTATTACTGCAGTGTAACTGACTCCAACCCTGAACAATGTATATTAGGCTACATAGTGTAGTATAGTGATGAGGAAAATCCCAGCAGTATAGGTGTTATTATTATACACCTATATATGGGAGTTCTGATATCTGTCCACACCTGTCTGTCTGTCCACACCTGTATGTCTGTCTGTCTGTCTGTCTGTCTGTCTGTCTGTCGTGCAAACACTGTATATAGCCATAATATGTCTTTTGAAATGTCTCTATTCCTTTGGAACTTGTGAGTGTAGTGTTTACTGTTCATTTTATTGTTTCACTTTTGTTTATTATCTACTTCACTTGCTTTGGCAATGTTAACACATGTTTTCCATACCAATAAAGCCCCTTGAATTTAATTGAATTGAGAGGAGAGAGAGACACAGAGACAGAGAGAGAGCGAGAGAGAGAGAGACAAGACAGAGGACAGAGACAGAGACGAGAGAGACAGAGACAGAGACGAAGACAGAGACAGAACAAGAACAGAGACAGAGACAGAGGACAGAGACAGAGACAGAGACAGAGAGAGAGAGAGAGAGAGAGAGAGAGAGAGAGAGAGAGAGAGAGAGAGAGAGAGACAGATATCACAGCAAGCAAGATTTGTGACCTGTGCCACAAGAAAAGAGCAACCAGTGAAGAAACAAACACCATTTAAATAAACCAATATTTATGTTTTTTATTTTCCCTTTGTATTTAACCATTTGCACATCATTACACACACTGTATACTTTGTCATCTCCCGTCTGGATTAGCTGCAACTCGCTGTTGGCCTGGGCTCCCCTGCCTGTGCCATCTAACCCTACAACTCATCCAGAACGCCGCAGCCCGTCTGGCTGTTCAACTTTCCCAAGTTCTCTCACGTCACCCCCGCTCCTCCGCTCTCTCCACTGGCTTCCAGTTGAAGCTCGCATCCGGTACAAGACCATGTGCTTGCCTACGGAGCTGTGAGGGAACGGCACCTCCGTACCTTCAGGCTCTGATCAGGCCCTACACCCAAACAAGGGCACTGCGTTCATCCACCTCTGGCCTGCTCGCCTCCCTACCTCTGAGGAAGTTACAGTTCCCGCTCAGCCCAGTCAAAACTGTTCGCTGCTCTGGCACCCCAATGGTGGAACAAACTCCCTCACGACGCCAGAGTCACGGAGTCAATCACCACCTTCCGAGACACCCTGAAACCCCACCTCTTTAAGGAATACCTAGGATGGATAAAGTAATCCTTCTAACCCCCCCCCCCCCCTTAAAAGAGTTAGATGCACTATTGTAAAGTGGTTGTTCCACTGGACATCATAAGGTGAATGCACCAATTTGTAAGTCGCTCTGATAAGAGCGTCTGCTAAATGACTTAATGTAATGTAAATGTATATATAACACAATGACATTTGAATGTCTTTATTCTTTGGAACTTCTGTGAGTGTAATGTTTACTGTTAATTTTTTATTGTTTATTATCTACTTCACTTGCTTTTGGCAATGTTAGCAATGTTTCCATGATAATAAAGCTCCTTGAATTGAATTTGAATATAGATAGAGAGACGCCCTTAAAAGAGTGAGAAGGACCCACTTCCTGTGTCAAATTGCCTCTGACATTCCACACCACTCTCTCTATCCCCCCCTCTCTCTCACTAGTTTCTCCTCGCTCCTTTGCTCTCTATGGGGGCTTGTCTACTATTTCAGGCACAAGAAACTGATTCAATCCCCGAACCAAACATGAATCCTCAAAAACTCTGAACTTCTCCTCTCTCTCTCTCTTCTGTCACACACACACACACACACACACACACACACACACACACACACCACACCAACCACACACACACACACACACACACCATAAAGTACTCTCTCGTTTCATACACGCCACAAAAATAGCACACAAACCCTGGCAGACACACAACACACACACACACACACACAAACACACACACACACACACACAGAGAATCTGGTGGAAAATCAGGTTCGTCTAAAACCCTGGTACGAATAGATAGGCGTACACACACACACACACACACACCAACACACACACACACACACACACACACACACACACACACACACACCACACACACACACACACACAGAGAGAGAGAGTCTTGTGCGATGCAGCAGATGTATGTGGGAAAATCAGGCACATCTAAACTTACACGGCAGGAAATGAAATCACAGCCTCATATCATAGGAAATAAATCCCAACGCAGACCATGCCACTGAGGATTGAACCAGGACACACACACACAACCGTCATCACTGGAGGCAGCAAAAGATCTGAGCAAGTAGCCAATCTGTGTGTGAGTGCCTTTGAAGTGTGTATGTCAGTGTCCCCAGGGGCAAGGGCTGTCTGGGTTACTGAGCATTCCGGAGACACTGATGTGTGTGTAATTTACCTGTGCCAGCATGAGACACACACCTGCCTCCATCTGTGCGGTTTTCTATGACTCTATGTGGGTGTGTGTGTGTGTGTGTGTGTGTGTGTTGTGTGTTGTGTGTGTGTGTGTGTGTGTGTGGATGTGTGTGTCATCAGGGTCAGATTAGAGGAGGCAGATCTTTGGCAGCCAACAGCACCAACTGACCCAGTATGTGCCTGTTGGAGAATATCAATTTCTTCCTCTCTCCTTCTCAAAACAGTGAAGTTAAACACTGTTTTTATTTAACTTTATTTAAATAGGCAAGTCAATTCAGAACAAATTCTTATTTTCAATGACAGCGTAGGAACAATGGGTTAACTGCCTTGTTCAGGGGCAGAATGACAGATTTTTACCTTTTCAGCTCAGGGATTCGATCCAGCAACCTTTGCCGTGTTTGACCTCTATACCGCAGCAAATCTGACCACATAGACAATATGAGATAAAGCTACAGAATGGGTATTTTTAGGCAATTATGTGTTTTACCATTTTAAGACAATAGCACTTTTGCATCCAAGATGGACTGTGGCCTATATGACGACTTGTGCTATCCTACTAAGACCACAACGATCTCTTCCGGTATGGAGGATAAATTAGCACGGGCTGGTGAGGGGGTGCTGGATGCGCATGAAGCACCGGTTGGTTCCAAGAGACTCACGCATTCCTAACAGTTTGCTTCCTCGCGATTCCCGATGACATCATTCCCATCCATCGCGCACCGCATGGCGTTTCCACTACCCCACCCCTTCTTCACACCCTCCGGTTACCGGAGAAGCCCCGGGGTCTCTCACCCATCCTCAACGGACAGGCCCCCGTTTACTCTAGGCCGGCCCTCACCCTCAGTATCTGAGAGACACCCACACATATACACAGGGCAACCAATCGAAACCCTACCGCAGGAGCCTAAAATGCTTGAGCTGAATTACCGGGGGATGGATGTGAGTTAGCGAAGCAGACGCCACACGAGCAGTTCACAGAACAGCCCATAATAACCTCAATCAGAACGGACCCCATGTCTCTGAGACACAAAGACCCGGGAGAGACCCGGGAGAGACACGGGAGTCACGGGCGGCTCGCGACCAAATATGGGTCGAGTCCAAGATTTACTACCGACCACTATGCCCCCATAGACCACAGAGCAGCGCACACACACACACGCACACGCACACACACACACACTGCTACCTTATTAACCACGAGCAACACACATGTCAAAGTCATAGCCTATCAATACCCTATGCTATGCAAACCTAGATTCCGGTTTTCCCAGTCCATCGAAGTGATTCATTGGTAGAAATTGAACAATACTTCAATAGAATACACAAAGGACCCGGCAGTCTCGTGCCCTTACCAGCGCGGAGTGAGCGAGCAGCGCCGCGATGAGCGCCATGAAACAAGGCGGCAGCTTCATGCTGTGGCCGGGGGGCGCTAGCCTTCACGGGAAAAACAAAAGCGCTTCTCTCCTCTCTCCGTATTCGGTAGGCAGTAGTCTCCAACTTCAGAGCGGACCACCCCTCCTCGCGAACATCCGTCTGGCGTTTTATTAATCCGTCTCGGTAAAACGCTAAACCCGCGTGTGTCCTCTCTGGTAATGGAACCAGGTTTAAAACGATGGGAGATTCCTTCTTCCTGCAAGGGAGCCCCTTTTCTCTTTATTTTCTTTAGTCCCCCTCTTTTGGACTTTATGTGCTCGAGACCTGATAGATTTACTACCAGGAGACGCCAGCCCTCTGCTCTCTGYTGATCCGTTTGACTACGCGCGTCGGCCTGGGAGAGGGTTTTCGCTATAGTTACCCCAGCCACAAAGTAAAAATGGTCAATATCGTAAAACTGCATGAAAACAAAAATGAGCTTTTTGGCCTTAATTTAAGGTTCGGCATAAGGTTCGCAGTGTGGTGATGTTTAAAATAACTAATTTAAGAGCAACTGTAGAAATAGGCGGGGTTCATGACTTTGTGGCTGTGGTAACTAGGGACGAGCCTGGGAGAGTCAGTCTGGCAGGAGGTTGTGTGTGTGTGTATTGGGGGGGGTCTCCTCTGGTGGGCGAGGCGAGGATGCCCCCTGCAGCCCCGAATAGGCACCCTCAGGCTGTTCCATCACCGCCCCTGACACACACACCTCCCAACGCAACCGCAACCGGGGCCGAGGTAGGGCACATTCCACACTGCAGGGGACATTGGACGCAGCGCCAGTCGGTTATAGGGGGCGTGTCTGTGTTCACTGGGTCTCGGGTGTGCCCAAGACCCCCAGACCATCCGGCTACTGGACCCGTTTTCCAACCGAACAATAACAACCCGAGTCAGAGGACTTTCACACCAACATATCAACTAATTCTTGTCAAAACTGGCTCGAGTTCAGTAGCCTAGACCATTTTTTTTAAAACGTTCAACAGTTTGAATTTGCCCAATGAAGGAAGGTAAATCAATTTCGACGTGTATATATATACACGTTTTTCTATGTTGCCTATACTGTACCTTTGAATGATGACCCAGACTGACCTCTTTTCCCATTCCATCATATTGAGGTGAACTGACATTAGCATATCATCATTAGGCTTATTGGGAATGTGAGGGCACGTTCCCATGAGACCTCCCCCTCTCCAGCCATTTTGTCTCACCTGTCCTTTGAATACAGAACAGGGAAGGACATGAAGCACAGAACACTTTCTATTGAAACAACACTAATAAATCAACAGATTTTCTACAGGAGTGTCTTTTGATTTAATAGTTTGGTTAAATATTTACCAAATAATTGTACAAATGGCCAATTTAAAATGGAACTTAAAATATTAAAAAACACCACAATTAGGCCTATAAGAAGTATTTCCAGATTCCCTTACCCTAATACAAAGCAGCCTCATCAAGTCTGGTATTGTTGGTGTTTTTTTATAATTGGGCAAAAGATCAGAATTGGGCTGCCTGTGTAAACGSAGCCATATAGGCCTACCAGTCTGAACCCCCCCCCCCCAAAAGATTCCCTTCTTGGAGGACAATAAAACTCAACTATTCTATAGCTAGATCTGTTTTTATCATGATCGGCTAATCAAATCACTCTGCAGGGTAGCCTAGTGGTTAGAGCTTTTGACTAGTAACCGTAAGGTTGCAAGATCGAATCCCCGAGCTGACAAGGTTAAAATCTGTCGTTCTGCCCCTGAACAAGGCAGTTAACCCCACTGTTCCTAGGCCGTCATTGTAAATAAGAATTTGTTCTTAACTGACTTGTCTAGTTAAAATGTAAAATAAATAACTCTTAAATGATCAAAACAATCAATCATTTGAGCTAATGAATCAGCCTAATGTCACCAGCTGGCAACTGCATATCACAATCATTGTGTAAATCAGGGTTTCCCCAAACTTGTTCCTGGGGGCCACCCCAAACTTGTTCCTGGGGGCCACCCAACACAAATCACAGACAAACAAAACACTCCAAAACGACAGTTTTTTTTTCTTCTTCCCAGTTTTGTTTCAAAATAAAAATAATCACACATCATTGTTTAGAGAGACAATCTACAACAGGAGATACAAAAAAAATAGTTGCCCAGGCAACAAGCACACACAGAGGTTTCTGTTAGAACTATACACATTATGGTCACAGACGGTGCTCCTATTCAGATACACAAGGCTCGCTGCTCCAAATGTACACATGCCACTGCCCACCGCCGCCACAATAGTCCTGGTGACGGACGGCGAGACAGGCGACGCCCGGCCTTTACCGGGGAACATTATGATACATCACTTTTACAGGACTATTATTTAGGTACAAAAACAAAAACAGAAAGCATACCACGCTGCTGCCGTCATTTGTACGACCCATGGTTTCACTGTACCCTGAGAGAGCAGATTCGAGGTAGACTCAGCCATATGACATAGTACACAGTGGGAGCTACTTCCTGCTTCCAGACATCAGTAACAACACAATTCATATATTATGTCCCAAGACCGCCACTGACGGCTCTTCTCAATGTGGGCGTCATGCCTCAAGAGAAGAACCAATAGCGGTAGTCTTGGCAGATTTGAAAATAGGCCGTTGTTGATGTTTACAAGCCCGGGAAGTCGCCCCGGTGTGTATGACGTCATATCACCGAGTCAACCTTTAAACTCAAAACCCCTCACCCCATCCACTAACCTTAGACAAAGGGCAAAGCATCCCTATAAAATATCTAAAAAATACAAAAACAAAAACACAGCTTCCAAGTTAAAGCAGACTGCTAACGGTGTGTCCTGTGGTGGCGGTTACAACCCCCAAAACTACACTGCAGACATCTCACGTGTGTTTTGTAATGTTTTGCCTGCTACAGCACAGGAAGAAACCCAAAGCCACTGTCAGTTGTTTCTGCTTCAGTCACATTCCATGTCTCTCTCTCTCTCTCTCTCTCTCTCTGTAATTTAAATAGACTTAAGTGTAAAAAAAAAGAGTCGCTTCACTACTGACATGTTGGTGTCCCACGTCTCGTTGATTTCAGTGTTAACTGTGGCTAATGGACGTATAGTAAACGGACAGGGAACGTTTGCAGTGTAGTTCGGTGGTTGGGGAGGAGGTGGTGAGTTCTGTTTAAGCAGTGAGTAAAATGTAAATAAAACCAGAGAGAGGGGTGGGGTGGGGGCTTTGTACAAGTACTACGCAGTATAGAAAGATTTTCAAACAAACATTTGAATTACATTTACAATTATACAACAAACTCATATACACAACCAAGGAGTGAGAATATACACTGAAATGCACAAGAGTTTAAGAGTTTTTTTTTTTTTTTACGTTTTATATATATATATAATATAATATATATAATATATATATTATATATCGCCTGATACCAAAAGGGTGGTAAAAATCACTTTTTACATTACAAGGGTTACAAATGACAATTATACAGTCAGAAATGTTGTTCACTACTAGGATACATTATAGATAGTCAAACAGAAAAACTACAAAGTCTTTTATATTTATATATATGCAAAGGTCTACACCAAGTATACACACTAAATATATATATATATATATGAAGCAGGACTGGAAACTAACCTCCATGTTAATAATCTGCTGGTAAGCACATGGCTTGTGGTTTGTGTATGGGACTATGAATTGGTGACGTAGGCAGTCAAATTAAATACGTTCCATCCCATACTAGCGATACGAACAGAAACTGTGAATGCCACGGCAGTAGCAAAAAAAAAAAATGAAATGATTTCTAGTTTATCCAAAAGACAAATAAAGAAAAACAAGAACAGAGAGAAGGAACGAAGGGTGGGACGCATCTCACCTTCCCCCTCACCTCCCCTGTCTCCTCCCTGCAACAGGGTAGGGCTTGGTGTGGGGGACGGATAAAACTAACCAAGGCTTCCTGTTTAGACACAGGCTTACCAATGGGTTACCATGGCGATAAGAGTGGGAAGGGAAAGGGAGTGGGTTTGGAGTAGGCAAAGAGGGTTCTAACATGATGTCATGGGGGGGGGGTAGGACAGCAGTTACATTATTCTCAGTTAGGAGCGGAAAAGAGGGGGGGGGGTATAGGGTTTAGACCATCGGGTGGTAGGAAATGGGTTGTTTGTGGGTAGTAGTTAACATGTCATTTTTCATGTAGGGTATAGGGCTAGGGGTTATGGTATAAAAGACATGACATTCCAATACAACGTCAGCTGTACACAGAGGGTGGCTGTCCTACARGTTGAATCACCACGGTTCCTCCACCAACCCAGCCGGTGATCTACTGAGCACGTCCGACGTTCCCGTTGGTCCGTCTTGTCCTCAAGAGTTAAGAGTGTTGAAAAGGGTGGTAAAGTTTACATGATGCCGTTGGGAGGGCCACAGAGAGGCCCCAGGTCCACTCCATTCTTCATGTAGTATTTCTCCAGCTTGGCCAGGATGTGTTTTCCATACGTATACTTCCTCAGAGTGGAGATGTGGGGCCGGATCTGAAGGGGGAAGGATGGCCAGACAGACAGAGAAATAAGTACCATCTCTCACACACAAACTCATGCTCCCTTCAAACAAATCAAGGGTTAAAATATAGATTGAATGTCTGGTACACTCTGGAATGATCAGAAGTCYTTCATAAAACAGATGCTGATTGGGTCAAGGCCAGGAACACGGGCTTAGGCCCGGTCTGGCAAGCTTTGAAGCAAACTGAGGAATCAWTGTGTTAGACAAYTCTGAAAGGCTAAATCTTGATTATGTAAATGACTAAATGGGAACCTGGTTAATTCAGGAAAACGGTCAAATCCCTGAAGGGTTCTACTTCCTCCTCTCTGCCACAACAAATCAATTCAGACACTGGCCTCATTACGGGGGAAAAATGCCATCATTGATGCATTTAAGTCACCATTTTATTTCAGAGTGCTCTCTCTTTGAAAGAACTTCTAAGCCTATTCACAATGCTATTGGGGCTGGATGCTGATAGGGGGAAACTTGCTGAATGATCAGAGAAATGATAGTCAAAGCTTTTCTTTTAGGCTTATTTAGAGAAAAATAAGTCCTGGATGCTTTTGCTAGCAATAGACAACATGAAATCTACAAGGGGCTGACCAATTAGATCCCGGGCTGCGTAAGTGGGCGGCGCCCATCATGGTTGGTTCAGAAAATATTCCATAAGTCTGGACATCAGCTCGTGCTGCCACTCCKTAAGGATAGTGCGCTTAATAATGAATCGCCKCATTTCAAGGCTTCCTCGTCTAGCTAAGATACTTGAATGCTTGATAAAATGTAKAACTTTGCACATTTTTTTTTATCTGAGAAATGCATTTGAATGTAAACCAATCAGGTRTTAGGCCTGGGCACAGCYCCATTACAGCAACCACTTTATTTTTTATTTAATTAGGCAAGTCAGTTAAGAACAAATTGTCCAAAACTACGTTGGAGGCGGCTTATGGTAGAGAAATTAACATTAAATTCTCRGTCAACAGCTCTGGTGGATAGTCCTGCAGTCAGCATGCCAATTGCACACTCCCTCAAAACTTGAGACATCTGTGGCACTGTTGTGTGACAAAACTGCACATTTTATAGTGGCCTTTTATTGTCCCCAGCACAAGGTGCACCTGTTTTAATAAGCATGCTGTTTAATCAGCTTCTTGATATGCCACACCTGGCAGGATTACCTTGACAAAAGGAGAAATTCTCACTAATAGATATACACAATTTTTTTGCACAAAATTTTAGAGAAATAAGCTTTTTGTGCGTATGGAACATTTCGGGGATTTTTTAATTCAGGTCATGAAACATGGGACCAACACTGCGTCTATATTTTTGTTCAGTGTAGTCTGGGTATAATATGTTTATTTATGTTGTACCATACAAGGCACAATTGTAAAATATAGCTAAGTCTCAATATGTCTTCCCTGTTAAAATAAAGGTTAAATACAAATAAAAACTTTCACTCGCTCAAACCCCTTCACACCAGTCGCTCCAAACTCACTTCACACCAGTCGCTTCAAACCACTTCACACCATGATCGCTTCAAACCACTTCACACATCGCTCAAACACACGTTCACACCAGTCGCTCAAACCCTTCACACAGTGCTCGAACCCCTTCACACCAGTCGCTCAACCCTCTTCACACCAGTCGCTCAAACCTTCACACCAGTCGCTCAACCTCTTCACACAGTCGCTCAACCTTCACACCAGTCGCTCAAACCCTTCACACCAGTCGTTCAAAACCACTTCAACCAGTCGCTCAAACCACCTTCACACCAGTCGGCTTCCAAACCACTTCACACCAGTCCTCAAACCCTTCACACATCGCTCAACCCCTTCACACCAGTCGCTCAAACCCCTCACACCAGTCGCTTCAACACTTCAAAGCGCTCAAACCCTTCAAACCAGTCGCCCAAACCACTTCACACCATCGCCTCAAACGCCACTTCACACCAGTCGCTCAAACCACTTTCACACCCAGTCGCTCAAACCCTTCACACCAGTCGCTCAAACCCTTCACACCAGTCGCTCAAACCCCTTCACACCAGTCGCTCAAACCCTTCCACACCAGTCGCTCATACCCTTCAAACGATCGCGTCAAACCACTTCACAACCAGTCGCTTCCAACCCAACCTTCACACCAGTCGCTCAACACCACTTCACAGCCATCGCTCAAACCACTTCACACCAGTCGCCTCCAAACCCCTTCACACCAGATCGCGTCAAACCCCTTCTCACACCAGGTCGCTCAAACCCTTCACACCAGTCCGTCTAAACCACTTCAAACCAGTTCGCTCAAACCACTTCAAACCAAGTCGCTCAAACCCACTTCACACCAGTCGCTCAAACCCCTTCACACCAGTCGCTCAAACCACTTCACACCAGTCGCTCAAACCACTTCACACCAGTCGCTCAAACCACTTCACACCTACCTTGTGCATGATGATCTTTCTCTGTGTGGGTTCGGCCACGTCAATCATTTTCTGCACCACGTAATTGGCGTACTGGTCCTTCATCATGGTGTACAAGGCACTGTGGGGCCCCTCAGTCAGACTACACACCTCGTCTATCAACACGGCCCGCTCCGCACGAGACGCATGGCTCACACACTTCTCCACTACATTACTGCAGAGAGAGAGTGGGTTAGCCACTGCTAGGCCAGGTTAACTAACTTTAGAACAACCGAAGGTATAAAAATGTTTGTTTTTTAAAAATCAATGTGATTAATGTGTGCGATTAATGTGATTCATGTGTGTGATTAATGTGATTCATGTGTGTGATTAATGTGATTAATGTGTGTGATTAATGTGTGTGTGTGTGATTAGTGTGATTAATGTGTGTGTGTGTGTGTGATTAGTGTGATTAATGTGTGTGTGTGTGTGATTAGTGTGATTAATGTGTGTGTGGTGTGTGTGTGTGTACCTGGCAAACTTGTGTTGACTGAGTCCCAGTACGTTTCCTCTGATCTCAGCTACTATCTTACTCTTGTCCTCTGCTCTGCCGTGTTCTAGTACGTGCTGGATCACGTAGTTACCATACTGGTCCTAGCAGAGAGAGAGAGACACGGCTATACACAGAGTTCTGCATTAACGTTAGCTACTTGGCGAGGGGCGGAACACTTGTTCCAGACGTTTTCAGCCTAAACCACAATACAGAAGGTCAGTGTGATGACAAATGTCCTCCTCTTGACATCAGCAGTTTTGCAACAAAATTGTCTGGGGAAACCGGTGGTCGATACCTGCACCAGCTGTTCCGTGTGTTGGTGCAGCTCCTCCAGAATGGACAGGGTCTGGTCTGGAAGACAGTGTTCTAGAATACGCTGGATCACTCTACAGCCGTAGGGGTGGGTGGAGAGTACAAACACCTGCAGACACACACACACACGTTATACACACACACCTACACCTTTAAATCTTTGTTCACTCATTCACACACACACACACACACACACGTTATACACACACACCTACACCTTTAAATCTTTGTTCACTCCTTCACACACACACACACGCACACACACGTGAAAGACGGATGAAAGCCCATTCCTGATGACCTATTTAACCAACTAGACAAACAATCACCTTCATTAACACAACTGACTATCTGATGGGTAGGAATGAAAAATACAGGGCAAACATAAGTGGAAATTGGTACCATTGTAAAATCCAAGAGCCCAATCAAATTTGACTGATATACAGACAATCTGTGCGTGTTATATAAACAACAATGTATAGTGCATTAGTCGTCTCTCAAGCAGTCGAAGCACAGGCTCAATATTCTCTTTAAAAACACACACACACGCACTTTATGTTAATTTTGACATTTAGTCAGTGGATAAAAGATAGCTGCCGCTGGGCTGCTGTTGCCGTTACCATGGTGACCCACCTGTCCCCTGTGGGCGATGATGATGTGTGTGTGTGTGTGTGCTGTTTGCGAACGAGTCACACGCCTGTCCCTTGTGGGCGATGTGTGTGTGTGTGTGCGCGCCATGTCACCACTCTGTCCCTTTGAAGCGTCGATGTGTGTGTGTGTGTGTGTTGTGTGTCACCCACCTGTCCCTTTGAACGGCGTCGATGGTCGTGTGTTCTGTGCCGTGTGTGTTATGTCTCGTGTGTCTCGTGTGGCAGTTTGCTGTTTTTCTGCGTCGATGGTCTTGTTGTCTGTCAGTCTATGATGTGCTCGCCTGGTCAGTGGCCAACCTAGTCTCCATCTCCCTGCACTGTGGGATGATGAAG
>NW_019942871.1:244710-245808 GCF_002910315.2 Salvelinus sp. IW2-2015 | reverse complement strand
AATCACCTCCCCAGTCAGCCTATTGTGTGTATTGACATTCATATTGCACTGTACAGCTTTACCTAAGGATTGGGGATCAATGAAATGGGGTATCAAGTCTACTCAATACCCAATATATTTTTTCCCAACGTCCTCCTCAGAGTTATCAGACTCCAACACATCCACGCAGTATTGGTTATCCTCTGGAATGGTGTTCAATACACAAAGGTTGACAATAAATGTGTCTCAATTCACAGTTGTTTCAGAGTCCCGCAATAAGAGCTACGGCGCTAATGTTTCTCTGGGTGTCACRGAGGAGACTGATACCCCATGTCATTGATCCACAATCCATAGMTAAGGCTGTAACAGTGAAATAAGGATGCCCCCAATGCAATTCTAAAGTATAATAATACAATCAGTGTGATTTCAACAGATTGTCAAATTAACAAATGATTGTCTTCTGTTGATTTTATATAACATTCCAACCTTCGTTTAGCATGATCTATTCAATTATGGCAGAATTCTACTATTTCTATGCATTTGCATCACTGTCAATGACATACTTTTATTTTGAAGGCTAACCACAAAGCCCACTATTGTGCCTAATCCTTGTTGTGGCTAGCTTCACATAGATGGGTCCTCCATTAATCAAATAAGAACTGTCTTATAAATTAGAGTTATTTTAGATGATGACACCTAGCTATAAGGTTAGCTAGCTAACTATAGCTACTGAAACAGATGTCGTTTTGCTATGTTTTTGGGGAAGAACATTGTTTGCATCAATGAACTAGCTAGCTTTTTTTATGACCAGCACTGTAGGTGGGCGAGACGACTTTACCAGCATCATAGCATACGTATCGATGAATCGTTGTGACATATGAAATACGAGTGATAGTGTAATCAATGTGTAATAACTACGTTAAAAAAATTTTATGAACGCGTTAAATTACTGTGACGTGCAGTCATATTCAGGTCCTGATTGGTCAGATAGTGTATCTTTTTTGACACGCAAAGATCCAAACGGCCATAGAAATCCTGGTTGAGAACGAAACGACTGAACAACGAAACAGCAAGTGACATAAATCGTTTTTGATTGTTTTACTGGTAAATGGGGACATA